>NC_062547.1:112132549-112438471 GCF_016906955.1 Phacochoerus africanus | reverse complement strand
CATTCCTAAGGAGCTCAGATAACAAAGTATAAGGATTCCACTTGTTGAAGATCTGGCTTAATACAGGGAGAGAGTGGGGAGAATCCAGAAAGAGGAAGTGCTTTCAAATCTGGGGAGTCTCCCTCAAATTTCAAATGCTTTAAGCAGGCCTATAGTAAGGGCTGGGTCACAGTCAATTTCAGGACACAATTCTGAACCAGAAACCCAAAAGTAGGAATGAGGTACAACCATCCTATTAGGAAAGCCCAACTTTCATCCTCACCCACCCAGAAAGCACTAAAAGCTTCAGCACAGTCACGGGCAACTACAACATTTGAAGATAGTGTCATATGTTTTCCTAATCTTCCTATTTGCCTGACTATCTATACATCAAGCATAGGGCATGATGGATTTGAATTAACCAGAAAAATGTTTATTCTACCTGTGGAAAGTCCAGTTTCTAAGCAGATCTATATTTTGATAACCCTGCCAGGGGGAGTAACCTGCAAAATACACACAACATACCTAAACCTGTGGAATGATATTATTTGAAAATGTCTTTTTAAATGTTAGAGGATGCCTACCAGATGTTACCAATTTTGATGGAAATGAGACCAAGTGACTCCTTTTGATTTTTACAAACTGATGAGTCCAATGCTTAAGGCCTTTGTTTGTTTTATTGTCAGAGAAAATTCAACTGTTTGGCCAACATAAGAAGGATGTTTAGCAAGCTGTTTGCTATAGCATGAGGGAGTGAGGGAGTACAGTTTATTCAATGAATGGATCTACCATACTGTGTATTTGAAAAAATAAAAGCAATGAGGCTAGAATGCAGCACTCTTGGAGACGAATTTAAAGTTAGATGAGTGTTTGTCATGATCCCCAAATATCCATTCATACACTTGTCTATCAGATTTGGGCTGTTGGTCTCAGAGATTGAAGAAAGATGGGTGAGCTTAAAGGGGCAGGGTTGGGATACTGGAAGTTGAATAAAGGTGCTAGAAATCAGTTTGTGGTTTAGAATTTAAAGAACATGTCCAACAGATCAAGCAGTTGAAATTAAGAACACAAAGAGTATCCATTTATAAAAGCTGGCTCTTCTGAAGGGCTTTGATCTCTAATTTACTGTGATAAGAAAAATGATAAGGATAAGTTGGATATAGTTTTGGGGACAAGAGAGGAGTCTTTTAAAATCAACCACTCAAGTGATTTATCTAGTACTTTGTCTTGGATACTGTGATTGTCTCCCATCAACTATATAAAATATGGAGACAGTCATATGAATTAAAAGGGAAATTTATGCTTCTATTAATTCTCTCTCAAAAGTCAAATTATAAAAAACCATTTCTCCAAATCTTCATTGTCTTCTCTGTGCCTGAATCCAAAGCTTCTCATTGAAATCTTTTTTTTTTTTTTTTGTCTTCTGTTTTTTTAGGGCCGAATCTCCCACATATGGAGGTTCCCAGACTAGGGGTTGAATCAGAGTCACAGCAGCCACAGCCACAGCAACGTGGGATCCGAGCCATGTCTGTGACCTACACCACAGTTTACGGCAACACCGGATCCTTAACCCACTGAGCCAGGACAGGAATTGAACCCACATCCTCATGGATACTAGTTGGATTCATTAACCACTGAGCCATGATGGGAACTCCTGAAATCTTATATATATTTTATATGTCAAATATTTTTAGTATATGTGTAATATCATATATTTATTATATATATTTATATCTTCTGATAAATTTTTGAATGTGGAATTAAGAGGAGTATGTTAGTTTCCTAGGGCTGCTACAACAAAGTCCCACAAGTGGATGTCTTTAAACAAGAGAAACTTATTCTTTTCACATTTCTGGAGGCTACAGTCTGAAATCAGGGTTGGCAAGGCCTCTTTGCTAGAGAGTCAATAATGGAAGATCCTTCCCTGCCTCTTCTAGTTACTTGGAGTCCCAGGTGCTCCTTGGGTTGTGGTAGTGTAACTCCAGCCTCTGCTATGGTCTTCACATGGTCATCTTCCTTCTATGTGTCTCTCCTCTTCTTATAAAGACTCCAATTATATGAGATTAAGGTCTACCCTACACCAGTATGGTTACATCTTAACCTAATTAACTACATCTGCATCCAGATAAATTCACATTCTGAGGCACTGTCAGGATTTCCACACATATTTTGGGGGCACATAATTCAACCCCAAACAAGGGAATATTTTGTTTGTTTGGTGGGGGTAGGGGGTGGAGGGTGTCAAATTTGACAATCTATAAAGAGTTAAGAATCTGTAAAGCCATACCTTTGTTTTCCTAGATAAAAAACAGCCAACATAGGATTAACTTCTTGATTACCTGTGATTTGAAAAGGAAAGATTGAGATTAAGGAATTGATTAGAATTGAGATATACCTTCTATCTTGACTTCTTCACTGTGCTGTAATCTTCTCATATTCTTATCCATCCAGTTGTGGAGTCAGGCTCAGGGATAATGATATTAAAATAAAAGGACATTTTAGGAGGAAGGAAATGATTTCAGCAGAGCCAATCTGAAGAGTGAAAATAAAATAAACTTATAATATTAATTGATTATTAATGCTGATGCCTCTCAGCCCAGAGGGTGCCATTTATACTACAAAGTTACAGAGAATGATTTTGACCAGCTATTTTCATCAAAGTTTCAAACATTTATCTCTATAGAAAGAGCCCATGGGGGCATGGGAAAACAATTTTCTGATCTAAATTTTCTTTGCATGGAAGGAGATGTAGATTCACTATTCATTAGTTTAATGACCTTGGGTAAATAAGCCTATTAATCTTTGAATTTCTTCTGCATTCGTAAAACAGGAAAACAGTAACTTAACCATTAATTTAATAGGGTATTTTAATATAAAAGCCATTTATACACTATATTGTTGTATACACAAACATAAGAATTTATTTCTAGACTGTGTGTTCATAGAGGCTTTAAGAGGCACAAGACTCAGCATTCACGAGTTGGTTCTGAGTAAGACTGATTTGGATAGACTCTCAGCTCCATCATCTACCAAGGTGTGATCTTGATCTCTCTGTGCCTCTGTTAATTATCTATAAAATGAGGATAGCAGTGTTTACTTCCTAGGTTGTTAAGAGGAATATGCAAGGTAATAAATGTGAAGCAACTAGAATAGTGCCTGGTACATAGCAAACACTCAATAAATGTAAACTGAGGATGATGATTACCATAAACTCTGACATTCAGGTCTCCCCAGTGAGTGCTTAGAACATATACTTTTTAGAAGATGATCAAATTGGTTCCAGAAACACAGGATGTTAGTCAACACAACTGAAACGAGCTTAAGCAAGGGGAAATGGCTGAGTATAGTCCCAAATAATGTCTATGGTTTCTCTCCACCCCCTAACTTTGCCTCTTCTCCGCTGCTTTCTTTCTCAGTTCTAGCAGTGGCCAAAGAGCTGTGCTGATTTCAGTCTTCATTATTTTAGAATAAATCCAGTAGAAAAAGAGTGAGCTCTGTCAGGCAGCTCCCACAACAAATCTAAATTTCACCGATTTAGCAGTTTTGGTCAGTCTTGAACCTATCCCTGTGGCCAGGGATGGATGATGTCCTCTTTGCCTCAGAGTGGTTTAGAAATTGAGACTGAAGGAAGCGTAGAAGTTGTAATGAAATTTAGGGCTGTTGAAGCAGAGGGGCTGGATGCTGGTGAAGCAAGTATCAAATACCCATTGAAAGCCAATGCATGTTGGACAGTTGCCTAAAATACCCTTGACATGATTAATGTGTTGAACTAATTATAAGAAAATTGTATAGTGTGGAAACACAGATTTTATTCTGGGCAACTACTAGATGATGTGCCTTGAGTTATTACAAACATAACTCTTTGTTAATTTCAGGCATCTAAGCTAGTGATTTCCTTATGTTTGTTTGGATGAGGTAATGATCAAGGGTATAGCCACCTTTTTTCTTTTTCATTGCAAAATTTAGATTCAAGCTAGTCATAGAATTGAAAGACTAATTTAGATAAACCTCTATGAATGCATCTTGTCTAAAAAGCAACTAACGTTGGTTAATTGTTCTTTTCATTTAAATATGAGAGATTGAAATGTTTAAAATCAATAAAATCAATTTTTCAAGTGGTTTAGACATTAAAATTGGCTTTGATCTTTTGACATGCTTTCATTCTTGAATTTATGCTAATGTAAAAGGAAGCAGATATTTAAATTGAATTAAAAACTGAGTTTGACAGCTAAAAAGGAATAATTATGATTTAAATAAAAACAAAAACTGTAGACATGTATTTTTGTGACTACAGTTTTATAGAAACTCACTTCCACAACCATGGACTTCATAAACCATTCTTTAAAAAAGTGACTACAATTAACATTTATATAAAATAGCATGAATATAAAGACAGAGCATATGATGCCAATTTTTCCAAACTATTCTGGAAAAAAAAATGAGTTTTATTATATTACTATTCTTTATAGGAAAAATGGCCTTAATGTCAAATTATTAGCTAGCCCCCCAAAAATGTTTTTAAAAAATCCTTAATATTAGGCTAATGTAAACGGTTTTCCCAGCTCTTCCCTGCACAAGAAAAACACCAGCAATGTATTGGATGCAAAAAGTCTTTGAAGAAATCCCAGCACTAGAAAATGCATTGATGTATGTGGTACTTCCTGCAAAAATATGTCCCCAAACACCTTATGAAACTATTAACACAACAGCTTACTTTGTATCTCAGGGATCTAAATGTTTCATTGTATTCTGATATGTTTATTTATATGAATTATAAAGTAATCACTTAAGGACACTTGAAAAATTGTATGGTTTAAGGATTTCAAAGAGAAATGTCTTTAACTTTTATTAGAATATTTAGTAACTGATTATTTCAAATTGGGGTATGGGTATTTATAAAAACTCCTTGAGAAAAAGACATCTGCTTCTCACATGCTAGATGAGGGTAGATGATGTATTGCTTGGTGTTCAAGAATAATAATCATGAGTATGCCTGTTACAATGCTTTTATTACTAAATTATTGGCTAACTAGCTAACATTCACTGGCAAACTATCCTCTATTGTACTATGACTTCGTCTTTGTATGAGGACAACAGTCTGGTTCAAGGCTGACCAGACTGAGGTGGGCGGTGTTTTCCTAACAGAGCTGGTTTGCCGCAGCTAGCAATTCCAGCAAGAATGTATTATGGGAACCATGAGGAAAAATTTCCAACCAATACATTTGATTGTTCTTGTGTAAACAGCCCAAGTATTTGAAGGAAAGACTTGACATAACTTTATGTGAAACCAACTCCTGTCTGTTTCTGCTGGACACACCCAGCTCAGATCGCTCTTTGCTAAATTATGCAGGGTCTAGGAGGCAGGTCAACGCAGACAATAACATCAGCATGGCCATAAGGGTTGTTAAAATATTTAATTATGTCTGCGCTAGTTGGTAAATAGCCACTGTCTTGAGTAGCCTTCCTCACCAATAGCTCCTAGCCATCTTCCCTGAGACCCTGAACCCCTAGACCTCTCCATGAAACAGCAACTCAAGATCTAACTCCTGGCAAGGGAGAGGCCCTCTGTTCCAGTGCCGCAGGCAGCATCTGCTCTAACTGGCCAGTGCTTGTGTGCTTTTGCTTTTCGAATCAACTGAATATCACCCTGACAAACAGCTGGTGAGCTATCACTTCAGCATATTGGTTGAAGACCAAAACCCCCAAATCTCAGTACAATGACAGTGATCAAAACAGAGGAAAGAGACTGTGGCAGGGACCCAGGGACCTTCAGATCCCCACGCTCCTTTAAGGACAGTCTTGGCATTCAGTGTGATGTAGTCTGTCCTTCCTCATTCTTCCTGCCTCCACTTTTGGAATTGGTTCTGTTTATAATTCTTCCTAGGGCTTATAGCAATTGCTCTGAAGTTCCATGGTGGAGCATTTCTGCTAATGAGCATATGCCGGAAATGTGTGGGTAGGATAACAACCCACCCACTTTTAAGCTTATTTTAGAAGATGCAAACATTAGAAAAGGAGAATTAATTAATGAACGAATTAAGACAAATGCCAAATATCATGGATTAGAGTTTTCTGTATTTTCTTTCTTCCTTTACCTTTTACTTCTCTTTTAAAAACCTCAATTATATTATGTCTCTATTGGTTTAAAATCCTCCAGTGGCTTCCCATTGCTCTGAGAACAAAATCCTCATCCCTTATTACGACCGGCAAGGTTCCCCATTATCTGGCTATGGCCCTTCCCCCTCACTGCTCTTCCCCATCCTCGGTGCATCTGGCGCACTCGCTTTCCAAAGACGTGCTGAGCTGATTCCTCATCTTGGAGCCTTTGCTCTAGTTGCTGCCTCTCTCTCCACTCTTCCGTGTGATCCTGGCTATCATTCAGTTCTCACCTCCTTAGAGAGCCATTTCCTGATTGGCCTTTATGATATTGTTCTCTTTTGTTTCATCCATAGCTCTGATCACTCTTTGAAATACTTTAATATTTGTGCATGGTCTGTCTCCCTCCTCCAGCATGTGAGTTATTGGGAGGACAGGGACTTTTTCTGGCTTGTTTACTGTTGCAGCCCAGCACCTAAGAGGATGAGAAGCAGTGTAGCACAGAAGCAGCAATACAGAGCAGTCAGTAGTTAATACACAGTCTCTGGAGCTAGAAAACTTGTGTTAGAAACTCAGTTTGAACACCTAAGTGCTGCATGATTTTAGGAAGCAGTGCACCCATGTGGTAGGGTTCTTGTGAAAATTAAATGAGCTAATACATTAAAAAATTCATATAGAACAATGTCTGGCACAGGATGAACACTAGATAAACACTTGACATCTAAATTTTTTATTGTTTTTATTACAATAAAAGCTTCAGGAGCGCAGGATTTTGCTGTTTTGGTTACTAACCAATCCTCAACACCTAGAACAATATGTGGCTTGTTGTTGGCATTCAAAAACTAATGCACTAATGCTGAGAACATTGTTAAAAGTATCTGGTTTTTAAGAAATTATATTAACTGTAAGAATCAGAGAGTAAGCTTTTCTAATTTATCATTTCCCTCAAATTTTAAAGCACATAAGGCCTGTAGTCACTGTAGTCTATGTGAATTGTTCTGTAATTGTTGATATGTATGTATACATATGTGTGTGTGTGTGTGTGTGTGTGTGTGTGTGTGTGTGTGTATAAAATTGACATATAATACCCTCTCTTTCTAAGCCTGGCTGGACCTTAGAAATACTTCTCAAGCCAGTGTTGCAGGATGATGACAGTAATCAGAGTAGGCATGCAAGGTAAAGCCCATTTACTCCCCTAAGGTCTAGGGAATGTGTTGGTTCTAGGACTGATATACACAGAGTTTGTTGCTATTCTTTATTCACCTGCAAAACTTATCTGTTCTTGTATCCTACTGGCCAGTCAGAAGTGACAGGAAGAAAAATAGGAATGCTATTTCTGATTTCTTCCCATGACACCATGGGACTGTTTGATCTTTTAGGGGGTGGTTTATGCTCAGATAACAGATAAGAGCCTATGAGAAATTATTAAATCTCACTGCTTTAATTAAATGTTCTTCACCTGACTAATAGCAGCTGAAGAGGTACAAACTTGAATTCACTCTACATTCCTTAGGTGTTAACGCTGCCTAAATATGAAAATTAAATACTACTGGTTTCTCTCACTTAAAAAAAAATTAAAAAATAAATGTTGTATATATGGAAAATCTCAGAGACACTGATAAGGTTATCAAAAACATCCATAGGAGACAGCTACTATTATTTGAAGATCCTCATTTTCTCTATAATCTAGTGAGATTTTACTTGTATTGCTGTAGTTTCATTCTCATTTATTTTTTGCTTTCTGACCGCGGTATTATTTACATTGGTTGGGTGGAATTTGGTGTTAATGAGCTCATAGTCAGGGGTTCAGTTCCCTGTCCTTCTGTCAGAGTCAGATCAACACAGAGAAGGCTGTTCTGAAATCACTGATCCTACGGCAATTTTGTTATCTGTCCCACCTGCACGTGGCCAGATGTTTACAAGGCAGGGACTTCATTCTTGCATTCAGTTCAATAACATTTATTCAGCTCTCATTACAATTATTCCCTCAACTCTAAAAGACACCAGTGATGATAAGATGCACCATCACTTTATTATTAGAAATAAAGGAAACTTCATTGCATTAAATGAATCCATTGATTACAGTATGTATAGATTCATAAAATGTGGGAAAATGTATTTGCCTTAGAACTGGGAAAATATGGTTTGGAGTATAACCCCTTATCATCTCAAGGAAACAACACAGAAGTATACATTTTGTACTTTTGATGGAGACATTCAATTCAATACGTTTTATTAGATTTAAAGCTCATTCTCTGTATGAGACTAAACTCCTTGCCCTATGTACTGAGATAGTATTCATTCATTTTATATATCTATTCACATTATTTTAAATATATATTTATACATAATGATACATTTCATAAATATATGGTTATATATAAATACAGCTGACCCTTGAACAACTTGGGTTTGAACTGCATGGGTCCTCTCAATGCAGATATTTTCACTAAATATGTAGTACATTACTGCATAATCCACGGTTGACTGGAACCAGGGACATGGAGGAACTGAGGGTAGGAAGGGCTGTCTGTCAAATTATACATGGATTTTTGACTGTCCAGAGGGTTGGCATCCCTGCATTTTATCAAGGGTCAACTATACATTATGTATTCATGCATATAAATATACACATAAGTATAAAAATATATTTATATTATAATTCATAAACGTGTATCCTATTTTCATGTACCAATAAGGGAGAATTCATAAACGTGTATCCTACTTTCATGTACCAAATATAAACTTGAATGATAGAAACAAGGTAGTCTGTGAATGAGTGCCTGTTAGAGGAACAATCTACTTTGTAGTTGGTCAGGGAAATCTCTGAAGAGGTGACAGTTGAGCTAAGACATTGATGAAGAAATGCAGCCAACAGAAAGCCATGGGGCAGAGTGTCCCAAGATGAGGAAACAGAGCAAGAGTTCCCAGGTGGAAAGGAAATTGGCATTATTGAACAAAACTACAATAACAACTAAAGCTAAAGAACCTGGAGCTAGAGAGTGAGGAGGAGACCATACGGTACAAACTCAGGACAGTGGGGAGGCAGAGTGGCTTGGAGGCTATGGTAAGGACGTTTTATTTTATCCTATGATCAATAGGGAGTACTAGAGAGCTGGACAGAATCATAATGTGTTCTCATTTGCATAAAAATTTTTTTTTGGATAGTGTATTCTGAAGGGGAAAGAAATGGAGGGAGGAAGTCCATTTTGGGGGTTATTACAGAAATGACAGTAGCTTGGCAAGGGTCAGAGTGGTGAAGATGGGATAGATTCAGGATATGCTTTGGAGACAGTGCTGACAGAACTTGCTGATGGAATGTTTTTTTGAAGCAAGAAAAAGAGGAACCAAACAGAATTTTGACTTGATCAATAAGGTGAATAGTCATGCTACTTTCTAAGACTGGGAAAGAATAGCTTTTGTGGCAGAGGGGAGAAGTCAAGACTTCTGTTTTGACCATGATAGTTTTGAGAAATGCCCATGACACATTTAAATAGAAATCCCAGTAGTCATACAAACAACATAAAACAAACTGATAACATGAAAATTTTAATGTTTTATGTTACTTTTGAAAATGTGAAGTTTTTTTTTTTAAGCTAAAGTTATTGAGACCAAGAATTATCTAGCAAGTTAGTTCTGGAAAACCATCACTCTGGTTTCTAAACTCTGATTCTTTTATTTTTTGGCATGCCTACAGCATGTGCAATTTCCCAGCCAGGGACTGAACCCTAACCACAACAGTGACAATGTGGTATCCTTAAGGTATGCACTAGGCCACCAGGGAACTCCTTGAATTCCGATCTTTAATAATAGTTCAGTAAGGGATAGTGTTCCTAATTGATAGGGTACTATATGGTAAGATATATTTTGAAAATTTTTTATTGGGTTATAATTAAATATTATAAAGATACATTTTAAGAAATGGAGTTCCCACTGTGGTGCAGTGGGTTTAAAAATCTGACTGCAGTGGCTCGGTTCACTACAGAGGTGTGGATTCTGTCCCCAGCCTGGCACAGTGGGTTAAAGGATCCAGCATTGCCGCAGCTGTGGCACAGGTAGCAGTTTTGACTCAGATTCAACCCCTGGCACAGGAACTTCCATATGCCATGGGTACTTCCATTTAAAAAAAACAGGAAAAAAAAAAGAAAATAAATGTTTATAACATAGTAACAGGAAATATTATATAAACTCTTATTGCTATTATTCCCACAACTCTAAGACACCACTGATAAGATGAGCCATAACTTTAATATTAAAAGAAACTTTACTACATTAAGTAAACTCATGTAATAAAAGATTTATTTCTACAATAATGGCATTTGTGCTTGTAGGCCAAAGGGTGTTCCAAGCACTGCATCCAAGATAGCTAAAGAATGATAGACCGAAATTTAGCAGATTCTTTTCCGGTAAATATTTGCAAGAGTACATGATGCACAGTAAGTTCTTTCTAAAACATATTTTGTTGTGATCCAGGCAGAATACACTACATTCCTTGGAGTTCTTACAGGTATATCATATTTTGTTAATGTATAAATAGCTTTAGACTTACTTAGGTATAATGAACCACAAGGCTCAGTCACATGGTCTTTGGTGGCAAGCTACTACATTAGACTTCTATCCTGGAATCAACTCTATTATACTACCTGTTCCAGGAGCAAAGATGTCCATTGTAACTAACTGCCACCATGTGATGTTTGAATTCTCCAAGGGTTGATGCCATTGTTGGGGTTTGGTTTTAGTCTTTGTTGTTGACAGACTGTTCATTCAGGAGCAGAGTAAGTAGATAATCCTTAGTGAGGGGAAGTCTACGGTGCTTGGACCATCGTCTCCTCCATCCCTGCCAATGAGGCTACTCTGCTCATGCAAATATTGTTTCAGCACTAGGGTGATGATGCAGGGTGTATAATGTCCCTCGCCCAAGTCATCTTGTCTACTTTGTTGATTTGTTCTTGTTCAGGGGTAGATAACCTCCGGTGGACATTAACACATAACACCAACATCTTTAAACTACTTTGTGCCCACTCCTCTTTCCATATACCTCTTTGCCTCATTGTCCCTGATTTTTCAACCTTTCTCCTTTCAGGCTCCTGACCAACCACCCAAGCCATTTTTAACTTTGAGTAATATACTTGCCTCAGGCCACTTCTTTTTCTGCACAAAGTGGACAACCAGTAACACCACCTGAAGCTCCAATGGGAAGACATCTTTCAGGTCCACCCTGAAACCGCAATGGCAGACCACTTTTTGGTTTGCATCTGTATACTAAGCTAAGCTAAACCATTCATGACTTTCTTCTCCAGCAGCTGATCATAAAGGGACACCCACTCTCACAAAGTCAGAGGTGTGAAATGAGGAGGCGGCACTGGAATAGTGGTGAAGGACCTCTAAAGAGGTGTGGAAAGCAGCGCTATGCAGGGGGAGGTGTTAAAATGCAACTCAGTTGTAAGAGAGCCTTCAGCAGACCTCACAGGGAACTGGAAAACTATTATGGCTCTTTAGGTCCATACTGAATCTCAAATTGATATCAGAAGCTGGAACTTTGTACTCTTGCCTGACTGAGTCATTGGATGTGGGCTACCTCTTTGGAGAGAATGTAACCTTGGGTTAGGCAGGTCCCAATAGTTTAGACAGTTCCTAGTGTGGAGCTAAGTTGTGAGTTCTTCAGGTAGCAATTTTGGTAGCTGGAGGAGTAAGTGCCTAAGTCTTGAAGTAGGTGATCTTGGTGGCCCACCAAAGATCCATTAAACCAACACAAAACCATGCAGATTTTCCCAGAATAATTTATACCATCTGAAGAAACAAGAAAAAAAAAAAACAGAAAAAAACTACTGGACTGGCTGAGGCCAAAAGAATACACAAGTAGCATTTTGAATTTGGGGGACTATCAGCATCTCAATAATTGGGCATCAGACAGGTGTATATGTTAAAAGGCAAGAATGAAGGAGCAGAATATTGGGGTTGAAGTGAGATGTCACATTTGTGTCCATCTGAAGCCTGATCCTCCTCTCCTCATTCCTGAACTTGGTGAAAAGCACTGAGAGAGACACCCCCGTATACGCAGTCACAGGAGATGAAAACCTGGCTGTTATCTCTCTTTTCTTGCCTCCACATTAAATTCAATCACCACATCCTGGGCATAGGCACTCCATGGTTTCTCTTGAACTCATCTACTCCTCTCTATATAGATCGCCTTAGTTCAGCCTCTTAAATTACTTTCACCTGGCTCATAAAAATGGTTGCTTTGTTTCCCTGCCTTCAACCCCGCAGCATCCTTGGACTTTTATACACTGCACTGTACGTTAGCCAGAATGATTTTTTTCTAGAAGGCAAATCTGATGATGTTATGTTTAAAATGCACAAATGGCCACTTATTGCTCTTCTCATAAATTCTAGTTCCCTGAATGGTATACGAAGCTCTTCCTGACCTCCTCTCTGACTACCCCATTGAACTCTCTCTCATCACTCCTGCCTCACTCCTTTTTGTTTTAGCCTTAGAAGCTTGGGGCTTCACTCACACTTACTGTTCTCTATGCCTTCTGGGCTTTACTTCACCTGATGCCTTTGTACAGAGCCATCCTGCGGAAGACAGAACAGGGTTCCCTAAAGACATCCACATTCAAGTCCCTGCAACCTGTGAATATGTTAATCCCTCCCCCCTCCTTTTTTTTTTCTTTTTACAGCCGCACCTGAGACACGTGGAAGTTCCCAGGCTAGGGGTTGAATGGGAACTGTAGCTGCGGGCATCTGAGCTGCACCTGAGACCTATACTGCAGCTTGCAGGAATGCCAGATTCTTAATTCACTGAGTGAGGCCAAGGATAGAACTCACATCCTCATGGATACTATGTCGGGTTCTTAACCCACTGAGCAAGAATAGGAACTCCATGAATATGTTACTGTCAATGGTCAAAGGGACTTCTCAGGGGCAATTAAGGATATTGGATGGGGAGATTAGCCTGGATTACCTAGATGGGTACCTAGATGGGTCCAAGGGACCTTATAGGAAGGACGGTCAGAGAAAATGATATGATGAAGGAAGCAGAGGTCAGAGTGAAGTCATTGCTAAAAGGGAGCTATGGACCAAGGAATGCTGCAGGCCCTGGAAGCAAGGAACAGCTTTTCTCTTAGAGACTCCAAAAGAAATATGGCTCTACTGACACCTTGATTTTACCCTACTAAGAACTATTTCACATTTCTGACCTCCAGAATTGTAAAATAATACATTGCAATTTTATACAAAGGTAATTGGAAACTAATACACTTACCCTAAATTAATTAAGACTCAGACGAAGCAACCATTCTGGTGTGAAGATTCTCCTGTTTTCCTACAGCTAATGCAATGTTCCTTCTACTTTTTATGGTTATAATTTTGCTCTCCCCCCTTCACCTTTAAAACCTCCTACACCTGCATGAGGAACCCTAACTGTGTCTTACGTTCTTTCAGTCCCAGTTAGCAAAATGCTCGGCAAACAGGCTTGATGAAGTGGTAACACTTTTTGGCTACTGTCTTCTCAGCCTACGGTTTCCTCCTACAATTTAAAGCCACCACTGCCACCCAGGTGTAGGCAACCTTGTTTTCTGTTTTTATGACTTACACTTGTTTGGGGTTTGTGCAAAAAGAGGGGGTGGTAGTTCCTACAAGTCAGCTCAGATGAGCTTGGAAAGTCCCAGGCACAGGGAGGGGTCCTTCCGTAGTGAATTCATGATGATGCACAGGCAGCCCTTGAATTGATGTCCTCACTCGACATCATGGCGAAAAATATCCCATGTGACTCTTCTCCCCAGCCTTTGTGCTGTGCTCCTGGAATCCTAAGAGGTGCTTTCCAGTTTTCCCCAGCTCTCTGGCCACAGCAGTCCACTGTGATCCCCCCTCCTTTCTGAAGCCTCTAGGCCTGTCCTGCCTCAGCCTTTTCTTTCACCTGTTCTATTTTTATGGCCTGCACTTGATCATTTGCTTCCCCCAGGCCCTCTCTCTTGATTCTCTAGAAACTGTTTTAGAAATTAAAAACAAATATCTCAAATTGACTTCTCCTCAAGGCTATGTGCTTGCCTCTGGCTGACCGGGGGGAAAGTCACAAGAGTTCAGAATAAAAACACAAATATTCCAAAATATTATCTTGCTGCATGCCAGTCTCATTATAAATAACCACTGAGTAGTGAGTGGATAGAGAAATGAATGAGTAGTGAGCAAGAAGAAATGGAACAGAATATCAAGGGTTTGGTCAGGGAAGTATTTTTTAACCCAGGCTTTTTTTGGGTTTTACTTGGTGGTCCTTATACCACAGGTTGATAATCTCTGTTTCTGAAAACCTCCAGGCTGAACATTTGGCTAGAAACTGAATAACTTGGAAGATGCAGGAACCGCCATGAAAAAGGCTTTAATTTTTAGGTAACCAGATGAGAGAAGACGCAGCATAGGTAACCTAAGCCTCCATCTCTTCCACATTCCCTTTCATGAGTCACAATTTTGCATGTAATAGGAAAGAGGGTGGGTTTTTTTGTTTGTTTTTGTTTTTGTTTTTGGCTGCAGGTACCTGCAGGATGCAGAAATTCCCAGGCCAGGGATCAAACCTGTGCCACAGCAGTGACAACACTGAATCCTTAACCACTAGGTCACCAAGGAACTCCTGCAAAGAGGGTTTTGTCTTAGCCCCTCAGTCCTCCTTGGCACCAAGAGCCTCTCTCTGTCACACCCCATTCCTCTGGGACAACACTTCCTCTGATGGGATTACCCTCTGGTGAAATGAGGCCCTATGATGACCTGATGACATCTTACTTTCTGCCAAGAGAGCCTGGTTGTAGAAAAGCCACATGTCCCTGTGATACCCTGATTCCTTCATTCTTCACACCACTGTCACCCTAGGAGTCGAGGTGACTGATGTTACAGTGGATTGAACTGACAACACAGTAGGAAACAACTTGAAGCTACTATCTACTAGCCCCTCAAGGAGATCATCTCATGTCAGAATTTGTTCTTACTTCTCTTCAGGTCTCTTGGCAAAACCGGGTGCTTTATATAATCTCCTGGGGTGCCACCATCAGCTCTCAAGTCTGCTCTCAGATTCCTTCCTCCTCTGGTTCTCACCTGTTTCCCTTCTGGAATACAAAGACCCATTCCTAAGACTCTGAGATGACAGCCTCCCGAGACTTCATTACAATCTTAATCTGGGGCCCTCAGTGTCCCCACCTGTCTCTGGGGAAGCAAGGAGAAAAATTCAGTTCTCCAGCCACATTTGTCTCATTTGTAGACGGCAGAAAATCTACAGTTGTTGTCGAACCTCTGCTAATGGTTTTTAGTGGGTGGAAAGTAGCAGACGTTTTCAAAGGATTTCTCATCATTACACTGGAAGGAAGAGAGTGAAAGTGAGAGTATAAAACTATGCTTTACTCTTTGGTGAGGTCTTCATCTTGGGAGGGGGATGGTTTTTTCATTCTACTGCTCAGGAAGGGCACTTGTATTCTGATGGTTGCCTAGCTTTGTTCCCACAGTGAATTTCTCTTATTCTCTTTAAAGATGTTAGGATCAGATGTAGAGTGACCCTCCCACCTGCCCCCCTTTCTCTCCCTGTGCTGCCCAGAAGCCTGGTTTTAAAACAAGCTCAGGTATTTCACCAAATGATGTGTCCCTGGTGGGGAAAAGTCACAGCTTTATTGATTAAAATCTCGGTATAACATCCATAATTGGAGTTTTCCTGTAACTTGGTGCCAGGTTGCCTCACCATTTTCTCCAGGGACTATATATCAAATGCTATTTTTCATGCTCCCGTTCGCTGATAAGGGCTTGATAAAAACCACTAGTTTGACCTGATATTAGATTCCGGAGATGAAAGCACTGGTACAGATTGCCAAATGTCCTCAGATACACTGACAATCCATACCAATGTTTTCAAAGAAATGTTTGACTCGGAGGAAAAAAAAAATATCTTTAGGTTTGGGTGTGTGCTTGTGTTTTCATCCCCTTCCTTCAGCATGTACTTTTATCCATTGCAAACAATTTTCAATCAATAATTAACACTGGTAAACAGACCTACAGGGGAAAAAATCCTTCAGTTGGAGTGTAATAGATTGCCTCTCCAAGTTACTCCCTGACACAGCAAGTTATTGAGGGAGTTTGTGCCAGTAAATAGGAAAGAATGGGGTTGATTAAAAAGTAAAGCAACACAAAACCTGACATCCTGTTGTGAGTTTAAAAATAAAACAAAATGACTATTAGCAACCCATGTTGATTTCTGTCAAACTATCTTTATCTGAGCGGTAAGGACAAAGAAATAACACAGAGCTTCTTGTCAGAGTAACTTTGGGCTTTACGGGAATTCGTGATTTTTTTACACCCTCAAACTTCTGTCTTTTTTGTTTTCTTAGGATGTTTTTCCTCCTGTGGAGACTCATGAGACACCTATTAGTCAGTCCAGAGCCTCCAGGTATCTGCGTTGCTACAGGAGGAGAAATGTGCTGTCTTTCGGCTTTCCTTTCGTGTAGATTTGTTGCATGTTTACGAAGGTGAAAGGATTAGTGCCCTGGAGATCGTTTGCTTTCATAAGCTTTAAACTAGAGCAGCAAAAGTTTCATGCCTTGATTCTCTTCCAACAGCTCTTGCTCTCAGCAAGGCATAGAGGAGCAAGCTGAGACCTACAGATTGCCAGCAGACTTTTCCAACAAAATTGCCCTGTCTTAATCAGTTAAACTGGGTGGGAAGGGAGAGCCTCTGCCAGTCTTCTCCCATCTCTTCCACCATGTGGAAAGACACTCCAAGCATTCCACAGGGCTTTATAATCAAGATGAAATACTCCAGATTTCTAAAGCTCAGTAATATCCAAACCCCAGACCATATGTATGGATAATTCTAACGTATTTTCTAACCTTTGCATTTTGCATATAACCTCCCTGTCAAACACTGATTTTCTGGTGCTTCACAGAGATAAAAAGTTAAGAAAACTGAAGCTAAGTGCTATTTGCATTTGACGTGAAAAAAACAGTAGTTGGTACAGAAACGAAAAATTCTGCTCTCCGGCAATTTATAGCAGCTACTTTCCCATCTGATGGACATCTAAAAGATAATGATTTAAAATGTTGGTTTTGAAATGGAATCTAATAGAAGCTAGAATGACAGCTACAAAACAAACAATAACTCCAAAGCTTTGTTGAAACACATTTAAAACAAGGTAAATGCAAGAAGGTCCTTATTCCCAAACTACTTAAAAAATACAATAGGAAAGGCAAAGCAAAAAGAAGGAAAGGATTTTACACCCTTCATCCTGACCTTCTCCCTCCCACCCCTCCCCCTGGAAATTAGGGTGTGGCTGCAAGAATAACTGTGCCCTATCATTACTGTAATTCTGTGGCAATTGACAACACATTCTCTTTTACAAGGCAGTGATCTAATTCCCAAATAAACTTATTAAATGACAGTCTCTATTTTGAGCACGGGAAACAAGGAAACTAGGAAAAACTGAAATAAGTTTCCACTGTGAATTCACAGATTTGCCCCCTTTATTTTCTTATATAAGCACAAAACCAACTTCAGAAATGAAATATTGAGTTCGCATTGATCAATTCTCTCTTTGGACAATTAAAAACTGTGAATTATCTACCACCCCAGTCATCACCTTGTATTTCACCTGAGGGGGGAAATATGTAAGGTCTCCTTCAAATTCCTGCTGCAAAACCTAGGAAGCTATCCAATCCTGGCCCACACTCCTTTCCTTGCTCTATTTCAGAAAGGGAGCCTGTTACTTCTAAGGCTTCCCTTGCCTTTGCTTTAAGTCTCTTCCTCTGCTCCTTGGCTACTGTTCTTTCTCTTTTTATTTCTTATCTTAAATCTTTTACCTCTCCAGGATCCTTTCATCAATAGTTAAATGTGCTGGTATCTCTTCCATTTTAAAACACAAGCAAACAGACATAAAAAAACGACATCTGATGATGGTTCATGCTCCCTCCCTTTCTCTTTCCTTTCATAGCTACACTTCTCTAAGAACATTCTTATCAAGTGACCTCAAGCCAAATTTGCATTTCAACAGTGGTCAGGTTATTTGGTAAACACCTGGAGGCTCTGCGTTTTAGAAACAGATAGGCCTTCATGGCTCCTCCTTATAACCTCATTTCCACGTGTGTTATAATGAATGCAAGCCTCAGTTTGAGATCTGCTTTTTATACAAATATTTATTAGAAAATAGGCACAAAATTCATAAACCAATTCCCATAAAAATCAACCAAGTCCTTAGTTGCTGTCCTTTGGCAAAGCTTTAGAGCAGACGCTGAGATAATCTGCAGAGCTTCCAGCTGGATTAGGCATTAGAGCTCCACAGAGAGAGGACAAAGGAGCAAATGGAGCAGTAGACCTAGGCTCTAGTTAAAAGATACTAGGTTACTAGGTTTGCTGGATTCTCTCCTTTCTTTCAGGTGGGGATAGCAGAACCCATATCATCTCTTGTTCTCCAAATATCATGAATGCTACTCACTGCACAAAATAAATTTTATTTCTAACATCCATGATGCTAACTATCTAGGGTAGATTGAGATAGTATTTGAAATGTTTGCCTTAGTGCCTCTGTAATCTAGATTCCCAGTTAAGTTCTCTAAGTGCTAACTAACCTCACTTTGGGGTCTGATTCAAGTTAACTTAAATGCACACAAAAATCACATTACTTATTCTGAAGAATTTAAAGTATATTAGTACGTAGATGTCCAACAGGCATCTTTCTCCCAGTTTCTGCTTCTTTGCCATGCACAGCTCAACCCACTCTCAGCTGGCTCCTTCCTCCATGTCCCATGAACTGATTCTCCCAAGTGCATTCAAAACCTTCATGTCAAAAAATCCAGTGGATATATTTTACTCCTTACGTCACTGAACTTTTGGTTAACTTTAGCACTGTTAGTCACTTCCACTTTCTAAATACCATACTCCACAGGTTTTCTTCCTGCCCCACTGATCCAGCTTAGCCTCCTCAGCTGGCTGCCCAGGCAAAGAGGATGGAGAACAAGCAGACTGGTCCATTTCTCTTGGATGACTTCCCTGGCTCACTTCATGTATTACTATCTATCGCTTCCACCAGAAGATAAAAGAACACAGAACCAAGCTCTGGAATTCCAAATACTAAGGTTGTCTAGATGTCTAGGAACCAAGAAAGGAGTCTGAGAAGGGCTGGCCATGGAAGTAGAAAGAAAACCACTACTGTGTGGAGAGCAGGGAGCACGTTTCAGGACCAGAGAAAAAGATAAACATGTTAAATCCTTCTAAGAACCTGATTAAGATGAGATCAGAAAAATGTTCTTGGCCTTAACAATGTGGAGCTTATTGCAGGTGTTTGTGACAGTGTCACTGCAGTGATTGGGACAGGAAACAAGTAGCTGGGGGCAATAAAAGGGAGATGATAATGCGAGAGAATTTCTTTCGAAAAATTTTCTTGTGGATTGGAAGCAAAGAAATGAAGCAACAGTTGGAGAGGGATATAGGATCAAAGAAGTTTTTTTTAAACATCAATAAAACTGGAGAATGTTTGTGTACTGGTGAGAAAGCTAATACAAGAAACTGATGATGGAGTAAAAATAGTATTAAACCCTGGGTAGGATGAAGGGGTTGAATTTTACATTAGTGGGATTGATCCCTGATAGCAATGGGGCAGTCCTTCAAATGTAATCAGAGCTAAGAGAGAAAATGGTTAACTCCGTAATTTTAGAGGTGAAATGAATAAAGATCTAGTAATTTAAAAAACAACTGAGATCTTCAAATAGCTAGAAGGAAGAACTTTTGCCTTTATCAAAATTGTCTGTAGATAACCTTGTCAGAATGCTGGAGGTGGTTACTGCTAGGGAAAGACTTAACATTATGCAAAAGTATAACAAAGAACATTGTGTGTGTGTGTGTGTGTGTGTGTGTGTTTCAGTGATATGAGATGCCTGTAGATTCTTGGACTTCGACGTGATTAACACATGCACATTGTCATTATTTTAAAATTTTGCCATGTGATTTGAAAGGCATTTCAATGGAAGATAATAACAAAGATGATAGTAATAAACAACTTTATTTAATAAAGTTCACTTCCTTAATTGCTAAGCCAAATGAAAACAATGGTAATATCATGTTGACTGACCGCCGCCTGTTCACATAAAGAACCACCCTGGCAGTTTGGTGTCATTTGGTTCTAAGAGTGTGCCTTGCTCTACCTGTGTGAACTTCACCTCAAAAGGATGAAATACAGTGTTTTGCAAGTTTGTAAACAAAGTGGTTTTGCTACAAAATTCACTGCTGTCATCACACAGGAGTCTCTTGAGGAAAGGCTTTTTGAGAAGAGATTAAAAACACCAAGTGCCACTGGTCATTTCCATAGTTAAGCAGTATTAGGCAGTACTCCACTCTCAACTTTTAGATTCTTCATTTTCCCTTTAAATAGAAATAATTAACTCTTTCATGAATTTTCAAAAATGATATTTCTACTACCATTAGGGAGAAATGGAGCCAGTGGTTAGACTGTCATGCAAGGACTTCCACTAATGTATTTTTTTTTCTCAAAGGTAACAGATATTCATGTTACCACTCTTTTCCTTAGAAACAGAAGTCTCCTCATCATAATTATAGGCTTAGAGCAAAAGATAGGGGAGAAACCCAGAATTTGTAAAGTGCCTGAAGAACCATGCCAAATGTTTGCATAAATTCAGGTATGGGGAAATTCTGGGTTTAGTGTTCTTAAAATGATATTTAAAGAGTGTTTTGAAAAATAAGATTTTATAAGGCCTTTTAAAAATTTGTCTTTAAGGGAAGTTTTAGCTTGTCTGGTTGTGCAGATAATCTTCTTTACCTAAGTCAGTATCTTGCTGTTTTGTTAAATTCGTGGCCCACTGGACTGAAAGAAAAGGTGCAAAGTTCTTCTCATCCATCTTAATGGGGTGTTAATGACTGTGGAGGCTGACTCTGACCATTTAAATGTGAGCGCCATTAATCACCTAGAAAATACACAAACAGCCAGCTTGAGCCACTGAAATGTACTTGCAAGGGACAGTTGGGTCCAATTTTGTTTTTGAATGAAGACCTGTATTTAAAAAAATGAGCTGTCCCATGCCGGCTTGTCAGATTTAAAGCTAAGCCAAATAGGCAACGGCCTTCTAACCTAGTGAGATTTAAAGAGGTGATTTCGCCTATGAACTTGCCATTTAGCCATTCTCTATCAAGTGAATAACTTTGACCAGCCGTGTAAATTTCTACCAGGCAGTCACTTGCCAAGTTACCTTTCTTAAACTTTTCATGTATCCTTTGATTTGGATGTGCATGTCTGTGAGCATGTGTTTTAAATGCCTCAAGGGTAAGTAATTATTGATTAATTAATATCATTTTCTATTTCTGCTATCTTCTTGATCTGACTCTTCTTGCAATGTGCCTGTCAGGTCTGGAACTATTGTTTCTCTACTTTGTTTTTTGTTTGTTTATTTGTTTGGGGGTTTTCTTTTTTGGAAGAGGTGAAATCATGGCTTAATCACTGGCAAAGCTGACAATATTTAGAGAAAGCTAAATTAAAAATCTGGAGAAGATTGTCTTATTGTGGATGTTTTGGAGGGTGGGCCAATGGAAGAGAATGGAAGAGTAGACAAATGAGAAGTTCCTCTTTTCTGATGTTACTATTTCTGTTAATGTGTCATATTAACAGAAGAACAAGTGGTGCAAAGTTTCCTCTGAGGAATGCGCAGTGTAGTGTGTACTCCTGGCCACACAATCATACATTGCCTGAAGCTTGAGATGAGTCATCAAGAGATGGTTTATTTGTTTTTTGCATGTCTATTGATAGCTATGCCAAAGTGCACCATTTGGCTTTGCAGATTGAGGATCTGGAGGCAAGGGGCCTTATTTGGTTCAATGTTCTTTGCCTGCGATGTTATACTTCTCCAGCAATAACTACTATTGGGAGTGATGGCCTGCCCTGGCCTGATCTGACCCTGCTTCATGTACAACATGCAAGTTTAGAGTGTATTTATCTCAACTGCCAGTTGTGTTGATTTTTATTTTTTGATAGGAGCAGCCAAGCCACTTTTGGTTTCACCACTTCTTAAATTCCCCCTTTGCTTGTTGCCTGGGGCAGAAGGTACTTGGAGAGTTCACAAAGGAAACAAAATACTCCGGTTGCCTCTGATGTTAAATAAAATGCTTGTTTATGGGTTAAGTCTTTCCCTCCCCCCTTTCCCAATAGAGAGTGGTAGAAAAGCTGTGGATTTTAATAAGGGTAACATTCGAGGTTTGGAAAAGGTCAAGTGACCACAAATGCCAGATAAAGTATTTGCTTTTTTTCAGTGTAATATTTGAATTTTAAAATTTGATATTTAAAGCAATTACTCTCCTGAAATTCAGAAACTTCAAATGAGGGGGTTCTAAAAGGCTAAAAATGCTCAGTGCTCTGCAAGAGTTGTCATTGATGTTGCCATTCAGACTTAAGGGAGGATTCAGAATTTAAGGCATAAAAGGTATCGCCAGCCTCTTTCCCAAACTGCTTGTGGGTGGGGAGAGAAGGTAATCTGAGCCCAGGCCAAAAAACATCAATGTCTACATGAAACATTAATATGTTACGTATTGCTGTCTTCTTCAACTCTCCACTATGAAACTCAGGGGTGAATCTTTGGAAAAATTATAAATGCTGTCTCCATTATTTTTTCCCCCTGTCCTATGGTGGCTTCTTAGTTAGACTTTCTTGAGTCATTCTGCATTGAAATATTTGGAAGATTTAACGTTATTCTACTAGTTCTAAGCTGATTTTTAAAACTCCTAAAGTTCTTTCTGCTAAGGCTACCTGTGTGTGAAGATAGCTATGGAAGAGGGAAAGAGGAAAAAAAATTGACTGATTTAGTTTTTCCGTCAAAAGCTTTGGATTCAAATATTAGTTGGCTTTGATTCTGGCTCTGCAACTGCATTACTGTGTGGTCTTGGCAAGATGTTATGCTTTTGTCTCAGTTTCCCTACCTGTAAAAAAGTAAGTAACTACACTAGTTTACTCAGTGGGTTGTAGCTTTGAACAACAAATGAATGAGTGCAAAGTACTGAAACTACAATACAGTGCAGAAAGTCTTATTCTCTTAACGATAAAGTAAAAGTGAGGTTTAATTAGTTAATAAAAGCAAAATGAAATCTCAAGATGAAAAGGGTCGGGGAAGTTCAAAGCCATTTTATTATTATTAATAATAGATGTTGTACCTCTCTCTTTCACCTTCCTCGTCTAATCAGAACACATTCCTTGGATTAAAGGTGTGTTCTCTCCAAAAAACTTTTATCTACAGTGTTGAAACATTCCTAACTGTGTTTTATGGATATGGAGTTTTGAGGCACTATAAACAACTCCCTTTTTCATAAATTCTATTTTTTTTTTAAAGAAGAGGAGGCAACCTGGCTCTTGGTTTCTAAGCACGTGGAAATGCATTTAGGAGGCTCCTTTACATATTCTGTTCCTCTTTGTGAGACTAACACCTCCTTGCTCACAGCTCCATGTTCACTCCACAGACGTTCTTAGGCAAGTTTCCTTCTGTCTACATGGAGAGACTCATTTTTATTTGTAAATTATTTAGATACATATTTGCAAAAATATACACATATACATACATGAATGCATATATAGACATATGTTTATAAATACATATATTTGTATATATAGTATATCTATATATAGACATATATATGTATGTATATGTGTATATATATATATGTCTCAAATTTTCTCTAATTTTAACACAAAACCTCTGTAAAGTCAGACTAATAAATGAAGAGCATATATACTTTAAAATACTTAAAAAAATCTGCAAGAGTAGAGAATGGAAAGTAGAATTCTCCAGTGAAAGGAACTTGGCATATCTCTGACAAACGTGAGCCTCCCCTGGCTGAGGGGATGGGAAGATATCGGCGCTAACACTGGCTTTAGTGAGAACTGGCAAATAAAAATACTTGGCTCCAACCACTTTACTTCTGGGTCTTTCACCCTGACTGGTGAAAAAATATACTGAATAAGTATGCAAAATTTATTTGTGCAAAAGAATAAACAGTGACTTATCTAAGTTGTATCTGGTGGGAATTTCATTGACGCTTCAAGGCATTAGTAAGAATTTTCTTTATCACACTGAACTATGTGGGAAGGATGGGGGATAAAAGTTTATCACTTAATAAACAGATGAGATACATTGACTACTTAGAGGACTAGAATTAAGTAATGACAGAAAAAGTTTTCCAAAGCAGCAGGGGATTAAATGTCAAATGAGAGGGGAGAACATGTAAAAGCTGTGGGCCTGAAATACTTTTGAAGGAGTTCACAGGAAGCAGATGTCACTGAAGGTTAGAATGGCTGCAGGATCTTGGTGTCAGATGTAACAGTTGAGCTGACTCTTGGTTCATGCGCAGGACTGATGTGGAGAGAGCATTAAAAAAAGGCTTTCTGAATGTTCATTGAGAAGATGAATGAATTCTGGAGATGCAATGTATAGCATATATTGTACAGTTGAAATTTGCTGAAAGAACAGATTTTTAAGTGTTCTCACTACCCTCTCCACACACAGTAACTATGTAACTATGTGAGGTGGTGGATATGTCAATTAATTCGATTGTCGTAATCATTCCACCCTTTATATGCACATTAAATCATTACATTATACTCTTCTAAAATACACAATTTTATTTGTCAGTTATATCTCAGTAAAGCTAGGTGGGAAACTATTCTAAATTGGAGGACTGGGGTAAGAGTTATAAGGAGGGATGATCACCATGCGTTCATGAAAAGAGAATAAATCTGTGACAGGAGTAAAGAACCTGCAACTCTAATAAACACACACTGCAAGGTGTAGACTCACCAAGGAACCATACAGTTTCTAAGTACTTGTAATTTTCCATTACAAGGCTAAAAGCCCACAGAGTGGGTGGGAACAATAGTCTTTTGGCAAACTGAAGCTGTGCGGCCAGCATTTAACAGGGAGATGCAGTTTTGGGGACTCCTTTTCAGAAAAGCAATAGCTAATAATATGTAAATGTTGATATCCAAATAGGCTTAATCTAAATACATTCCTCTTCTAAAGTTGATTTTTAAGCATCTGTAAGTGCAGGCAGGTGAGCAAGGCAAAATCCAAGTGGGTGACACAAGAACTTTAAGGAATCCTTAAGTTTGCTGTGACAAAAAAATCACACCATAGACAACCTCCTATATTTTTAAGCATATAGAACCTCTCCTTGCTGCCTTTGTCTGAATGAAGGGATATTGGGGAAATAGATGATAATCGGAATCTGAAGCCCGAAGGAAGAATTTGTCAATCACGAACTCAATATCCTGTTCTGAGATGATTTTTACAAATTGAAATTTTACAATCTCATTAATGATGGTTAAAAACACTGACAAAGAAAAATACTGCCTCGTTTTTCCATAGTTCCATACAAAAGTAGCTGCCACTTAATGAATGCTGGTTGTATTCCAAGCTCTGTATATGTCCTCTCAGATATTATCAATTCTTCTCCAAATATCCAAAGTGGGTGCTGCAATTCTCCTCTTAAAATAGGAATGTTAGGCTTCAATTGCCCTTCAAGGAGATTAAACTCAAAGCCTCTGGCCAAGACAAGAATTACCAGACCCTTATCATTACCCCACAGGTCTCAAAGTAGTGCCCCTTTCATGACCATGAGCAACAGGGCCTACTCCTTCCTACTCCCTGCTAGGAAAGGTATGTGGCTCCCTCCCCACTCCACCTCTATGGGGGTAATGAGAGCATGTGCAGGGACAACATCAGGGGACTCTCTGGGAACTTCCCTGTAACATGTCCCCCATTGCAAATAAGGTATCCTGCCCAAAACCAATCAGAAGATCAAATATGTCCCATCCAGAGACCAGTCAACACCCAGCCCTTCCACATATGCAGTGGGCTGAGCCGTGAGAAATCAGCCCCCCACCTCAGGTCCATAGTATGGGGACATAAAGGAAACCCAATTGTAAAGCCAGGCCAGCCCCTACTTTCAGGGCAGCCCGCTCTCCCTGAGAGTGTACCTCTGCTTTAATGAACTTGTGCCCACCACTTCAATTCTTTGCTGCGCCAGAACCGAAGAAAACAATGAAGCCCTAACAGTAAAAGTAGGAAAACCGAGCCTCAGAGAAGTTTAATAGCTAGGATTCAAAATGAGGTGTAAGTCCACTCTGCACTCTTTCTACTATGCTGCTCTAATTCTTCTCTGTTTAAACATTAGTTTAAAAAACATATTCTTACAATAAACCATAAAGGAAAAGAATATGTAAAAGAATATATTTTTGTATACCTGAATCCACTTTGCTGTACAGAAGAGATGAACACAATATAAATCAACTATACTTCAATAAGAGTTAAAAAATGTATTATTCTTCTAAAATCTGAGATATTACCTAGAGTACACCGAGAGCATTTTGTGTTTATGGGTTTTTTTTTTTTTAATACTTGGTATTTAATTACTCTTATGTTAAGTCTAGAGACATTTTCACAGGAGAGACGTAAGGCACTTATGGACTGCACATTATATTTAAGCCATCTGAAACTCTTCTCTAGGTGGAGATTTAGAGCCATGGACAAAGAATCATTTGCCCCTTTCCTCGCCGACTGCTTCTCCCAGCCTGCTGCACTGCACAGGGGCTGCCAGAATGCATGTGTCCATACAGATCTCAGCCCTTAACACAGAAGTTGGCAATGCTTAAAGAGTGGAAACAGCTGCAGATGTTGAGGGATGAGGCATTCAAAAGCAGCCCTGCTATGTGGAATCCCACATGTGAGACTCTGTTTTGGTCAGGAAACTAATAACCCTCCACTTTGAGTTAAAACACTGTGCTTCTTTCAGCAGAAATATAAAGGAACACTTGCCTTCTCTGCCTAGGCTGAGGCAGCCCTACCCTTTGTGGCTCATCAACCGTGTACTTCAGCCTTGGCCCCAGATTCACACCTCCTCCTTGTGACTGGCACTGACTGAAAGGAAGGATTATGGCCAAGATGTGATGTGGTTGAACAGAAGGGTGTGGTGCCAGCATGGAGCCCCTCTCTCATCTCAAGCCCCCATCACTTCATCAGACATAGCTATTTTTTTTAGCTTCCAATTTTTGCATTTTTAAAGAGGAATTTAAAAAAATTCAATAGTATCCTTATTACTTATCAAATACAATTCCTCAAGTATAAAAAACATCAATAGATTGCCTATTTTACACCTTGTTCCTTTATCCCTTTGCTGCCACTCCTCCATCCTCCAAGAAGAATTCATGATTCAAAAATCAATTGAATGTAATTTGACCCTATTGTACTTTCCAATACACCCACCTGGTTTCTGGAAAATCTTTTCTCTTAATTAGGTGCTGGCCAGGGATAGGTGCTGTGTTTTGGGAGTCTCATGCTCTGAGCCTGCACATGTACCTATCTCAGGCTAGTCAAACAGATCAATTCCTCATCTGTGTGTCAATACATGAAACACACCACCTACTCATCCATTTTTCTTTCCAGTTTCAGCCTTTCATTTCTCAATTTCTCACTTATGTTCAACTGCTCATGTGACCCAATGAATAATTCCTTTTGTTTCTTTTCTCAATCACCTTTTGTCCCAGCAATAAAACAGGAGGCTGTGACTTGGCCCTTGGACAAGCTTCAGGGTCATGTGGTAGAACTGGATGAGAACTATGGATTACGAGTCTGGAGACAAGAGTACTTTTTCTGGTTCAGCAACTTGGGACTTTGAACAAAACTGTCTGCCTTTTTGAGCCTCAGTTCCCTCTTCGGAAAAAGGGCTGGATGATTGGTCTCTAATGTTTATAATTCATTCAAGAAGTAGCTAATAAGTGCCTGCTCTATGCCTGCCCTGAGCTAAGTGCTATGGATACAATGGTGAGAAGAGAGAGAGATTCTGCCCTCAGAGAGCTTATAGTGAAGAGGGTATCAGCTGTCAATGAATAATTCCACAAATAAACATGCATTTATCAACCATTACAAGTGCTATGAAGGAAGAGCATGGAGTGACACAGAACAATCAACAAGTGCTACTGATCCAGTGGGAGCAGAGAAGGGGGATATGTCAGGAGAGGAACATGGGGAGATGTGAGGGAGATGGTGCAGGAATTAACCGAGCAAGGACGAAGAGAGAGATGAACATACCAGGCAGAGAAAATGGCAAATGTAAATGCCCTAAGGAAAGTGGGAAGAAGATATATGGGAAGAAATGACTAAAGATCAGCAAGGCTAAGAGAGATCACACTGAAAAAGAGGGTGCAAGATGAGGCTGTGGAAGTACAGACAGATCTGTGAAGCCTTGAAAACCACGTTAAGAACCTTAAGCTGTACTCTGAATGTGACTAGAGAGTTTGAAAACAGTGGAGTGTTAAAACTTGATTTTAAAAAGGTCACTCTGACCCTCTGAGAAGAGAGTTGATGGGAGGAAGTAGAAATAAAAGAGGGACACTATAGGATTTCCAGGCAAGAGAAGATTCTAACTCAGAAAAGGGTGGTAGCAGAGAATGGAACAGTATTTCCACGCATGTCTCTGATGTTTCTCCTTGCCACTCACCCATCCAGTTACCCTGAAGTGCCCTGGACACTTCCTGCACTAGACCTGACACATGGAACATGGTTTATTCTATTTCATCTCAGTTGTCATTGTTTTATTTCCCCCACTGAGTTGGAAGCCTTTTATAGTAACTATAATGTCTTGCTCATATTTTTATCCCCTGAAAAACTTAGCCTTACATCTAAAGGGTGCATTGTGAGTGTTCAAGAGGAACCTATGGTTTTCTCCATGGGCAACTTCATGAGCTGGTATGACACCCACCTGAGAGACAAGAGTCAAGGGATTCCTTGGCTGGCCTAAGTGACCTCTGTATAACAGTTATACTTTCTCTGCCATCCCTGAGGAAACAAAGAAAGGGGAAGGGCTGTAGTAGGAGGAAGAGGGGGAAGGGAGAGAATTTCCCCTTTCAAGATCATATTTTGGAGTCACGTTCTTCCCACCTTCCTGTCCCGCTGTGGTCCTCCTGCCCACGGAATTCTCACACGCACATAGATGCCTGGTTGTTTCAAGTGTTGTATGACAGTGGAAGAGAATTCTGCATTGTCAGGATCTTAGGCTGAGGCAGATAAAGCCTCCTCACCTGGTGCTGGGTTAAAGGTTTACTTCCTTCCCTTGGCCATGACTTATCCTCTGAGCTTCGAGGTGCTCCCTTCCTGGTTAGGGGTCCTGTTAGCCAGCTGTTTTTGTTGCTCCCATCCTCTCCTGCAAGGATGAGGTACTCTCTTTAGGTTTTTTTTGTGGCCTTTGGCAGAGTATAACCCTTTCTTACTTGGGTCCCAGATCTAGCCCTTTGGGTGTCTGCCTGAAACCTTGTCTGAGCTGCCAGTTTCTTCAGAAATTAAGAGCCCTATGCTGAGTTCTGTTTTCATGAATTCCATTTTCTCTAGGAGTCTTCTCTTTCATGGTCCTAGGGGCTTGTATGAGTCATTCCTCAAGTTCTGGGACTTCAGAACTGTTCATAATGGATTTTTCCTTTCCTTCATCAACTTAAATTTTTTTTGAGACGAAAAAGGAGAGGCAACTCTAGACTTCCTCAGTGCCCTTTCTTGGTCCTCAGAACCTACTTCTAACTCCCTCTACCACAATCCTTTTATAGGGCTCTGTAACAGATGATAATGTGCTAAAAGCAATCTCCATAAGATTCTGGGAAGTCCTTATTGTCTTTACCATTCTTAATCCTCCCACCTACCACCCACAGGCATGTTTGAATCTATAAAGCTAAGAACATTGGGACTACTTTTCATTCCGTATTTATTTTCTGATGAGAGTGATACATTTCTCTGGCTGATAGTGTTTTAGTCCATAATTAGAAAATACTAGCATTAAAAATAACCTTAGAGACCACCTAACTTTTTATCCATACTCTTATTCTATTGTTGAGAAATTCAAAGGCCTGATGAGTCAGGCTGTTTGCCCTAAATCATTTAATTATTTAGTATTAATGACTAGAATCTTTGTCTTCAAAGACCTTATTCTCTATTCTAGGATTTATAATTCTCTTCTTTAAGTCTCAACTGGGAATCATATAGCACGATGAAGAGAGTGTGTACCCACAGGGCACTACATCATTCATCCCATCAATCATTCACCAAATATTTATTGAACACCTATATAAGCATGGCACTGTGTTGCTGCATAACTCATAAGCATAAACAGCCTGATTTAAATGCAAACCAAATACCATTAACTTCTGTTAGCCCTTTATAAATTTAAGTTCTTTTCTTAAGAACCAAAGAAATAAAACCAAAATTTTTTGTAGTTCTGTAATGTACAGAGTGTTATTTTAGGAAGGACACGGAAAACGCCATCTGTTTATTGTGCTGAATTATGAGTTTCTTGAATTTTATGTAAATGTTTTAGTACCAAAAGAGACAGGTTAACTTTTAGTGTTTGTGAAAAATATTGGGAATTAAGGCCATTCTCAGAACAGCTAAATGGAGTATAAGAGTTTGGGAAAATTTTAACTTAGAAGGAAACTGTTATAGTGTTAATCATCCCTGAAAACTGTGATCAGGTTGTTTATTTTATAGGGAGCCTGGTATGGCTTGAAAGGAGTAGATTGGATAGCAGAGCGCTGTCTGAAATTGTACTTGACTTCACAGGAGGGAACATGGAAAGATGGAGGTCTTTTCTCAGCAGTCTCTTTACTAACTGTTCCCCTTTGGATTTGGCTGTCTGTGGTCATTTTAAATAGCAGGTTTTGGAGACAACAACCAGCCATCACCAAGGTGGAAGCAAGTGCCCAAATCACAAACTCAGGGTCAAAAGTCAAAAGGATCTTTATCCATTTAAAGATGAGAATCATGACATGATGTTGAGTGAGCTTGGGTCTGAAGTCAGAAGTCTGGGTGCTCTTCCTCGTTTCAGCTCTTTATCTATGTGGGGCAAGCTACCCAACCCTATGAATATTTTCCTCACCTCTCAAATCCAGATAAAATCTCCTGCCCTTTCAGGGCACAGTGTTGTTCCCAGCATCAAATGGTACTAATGCAAAAGTGCTTTGAAAACTCAAAGACCTTTGGAGATATAAGGCAGTTTTATTCCAAAACTCCAGAATTTTGACCAGTAACAGAAGTCTTTAACTTGCAAAAATTAGTATTTCCATTTTGTGTGTGTGTGTGTGTGTGTGTGTGTGTGTGAGAGAGAGACACTGTGCTTATTTTTCTCTGTAAACATCTGTTACTCTTCCTTTGAAATTGGCAGGAAATAAACTCAATGCTGGGGAGAAATGGCAGGCCTTTCTTATCTTTTCAAAGAACCAAGAACAGGACTGAGTTTTATGAGAGGCTCAGTTTGATGGACACAATGAGGCAGCAAATAGTGGATGGCCACCAGTCCTCTCTCATTCCCATAGAGTCATGGGACACTTCATAGATGATGTAACATTTTGAGCTGTGTTTACAATGTATCTAGGTGGTAGCTATACCATTTTTAATTTAATTTAATTTATTTATTTTGCCAGTGCTTTGGGGGTCTGCTGTGTCATGGTAGAGAGGACTAAAAATCCCTTTGTGATGCTGGATTGCAAAGAATAAGCTTTTTCACATTCCACTGGTTCATTCAATAAGAATTTATTGAGTGGGTGCCATGTTGGGCACTAGAGATAAAAGCCAATATTGCTGGGAAGATAGATGCCATGGAAAAATTATATCACATAGTGATACAGTTCCAAGCTGAGGTAAAGCTGGATCACAGCTACATTCCTTAACCTAGCAACCTCAGAGGTATGTGTCCCAGAGAAAACGGCTCTAAGATGGTAGAAATTCTGTTAGCTTGACCTCTAGAACAAATTTCCACTCACATTCCACCCTGCCACTAGTCAGCATGCAGCATTGTGAAGATAACAAAAGTGAGAAATAAATTTGGGGTTTGTCTGTGGTAGCAGCAAAAGTTATTTATTTCAATATATTTATTTGGCAAATATTTAATTAATATGCAAGATCTTTGTTCTTGACTACCTTATTCTAGCTAGGGATGCAATGGTCAGACAATGTAGAAATTCCTAAATGGAGGCAGAAGTTTTATTGTAAAGAGCTTGCAATAATATAACAAAGTGTGAACAAATGACTATGCTTGTATATATATATATATGTGCTGCTATTTTTAAAGTGCATGTAGGTGTGGTTGTGATTAATAAAATACATACCCACTTAAAAGTCACTAAATTCATCATGTCTCTTAACCATTTTGTAGTTCACTTTGCCTGTGTGATTATTTTACTATATGTCTCTCCCCACTAGACTATATTTTCCATGAATCTGTTTTTATACTCCATTAAGTCCCTGAGTACTCAAAGAATGTTTGTTAAATGTTGACTAAGTATATTTTCTCAACTAAGAGGTTGAGAAATTACAAATATCCTGTACTGCTCCTTGAAATTTTATATTGTTAAAAAGGTGCCCTCCTTTCGGTTGAGGTTGTGACCTATAGGTCAATAAATGAAAGATAAATAAGACAGAGAAAAAGACTCAGATTAGAAGGGTCAAGGTACAAAGACTTAATGCTGATGGGTTAGAGATGATCAGCTATGGAATGTCACTTCTGTCTTCATCCCTCCTTATTTTGCATTGCTTTGATATTCTCTGCATTTCCAAAAATCCTAACAAGTCTTGCCTCCTATGAGTTTTGCAATAACACATGAGTAACCAGGTGAAAATGGAGACAGAATGGCTGCTGCCTGGAAGACCTTACAAAGCTGCTGATGCTTTGAGGGACAGAGCTAGAAGGACTGAGGAGATTGTTTTGTCCTGGAAGTGAGGTTTTACACTAAGGAAAGAGAATTCCCCAAACACTAAGGTTCCCTTTCAGGGTCATACAGCTAGATAGTGGCAGAGGCAGGACTAGAACCTAGTAGTCTCTTTGTTGGGGTCAGGTTTGTCATCACTCAAATGCTGGATTTGGGAGGAGATCATGGTACAACTTACAAATTTAGTATGGATTTAAATTTATAGTTTATGTCATTAATCTTCTGTTTTCATTCAGTCTTTCAAAATATATGCTCCTTCAAATTAGCAACAGCTCAAGAATCACCCAAAAATACAACTGTCACTATAAACTTGCTGTTAATGTTTATCTAATTCTACTGAAGATCATAATCTTTAAGTCAGCATGTATTTATTCTGTTAAGTCTTTACAAATATGCTACTCACCTTAATAAGAGTGATTAAATTTGTTCTTTCTTCATTATCTGGGCATTCTTTCTACAGAATAATTCCCTTCTGAAGCCAACATCATTGCTCATTCTGTATTAAGAAAGATAAAGACATAAAACAGTGTTGCAATAAGTATCTGGCAGGCCAGAGAGACACTATTTTAAAGGAAAATTGTCTAAGACACTTTAATGCTTTCTATTGCCATGGCTGCAGAATTACTTGAGGGCACATGGCTAAGGGGACTTCTATAACATCTATTAATGAGATTTATAAGAATACTAATAGGTAGATCCAAACCTAACTTCATCAATAGTGATGAAAATAAATGCAATTCTAACTACTCAACTTAGGGTTATAAATATTCACGAGCATTGTCTATTATAATGAACACAGACTGTATGGTATAAACATGTGTGTAAAAGAAAATGACACAAATGTTGACACTATGATAAAATGCAAACTATTACCTATAGAGTGAATATTCTGATCTCAGTCAAACATACAATCTCTAGTGACACATCTACTATTATCAATACAGAAGAAATGTGTACTATTAACTAGAGACTTAAGGATGATAGTCAGTTAAAATATTTTCCAACAAGTTTCAAAGCTATTGATCTCTTAGTCTTTGTCATCAACCTGAGTAGCACTTGTAAGACCATCTGCTGGGCTCAGAGAAGTACGAGTCTTTTGGTGATGAGTAAGGGAGATTTAAAAATGACACTGGATAATTGTTTAGGCACAGAGAAACTGGAAAAATGATTCATGGCAGAATCATTAATTAACAGCAAGTAGATGTCTAGAACAAAAATAATTCTAGGTAGGTAGAAGTGAATATAAGTCCATGTTATAAAAGTATGTGATCACAACACTGAATGTCTTAGTAAACTCTGCCACTGAATGATTTAAAAAATCTAAGTCATTTAAAAATATATTATTTATATGTAAAAGGGCATCTATCTATCTATCTATCTATCTATCTATCTATCTATCTATCCATCCATCTATCTATCTCTGGCCTTGCTCAGTGGGTTAAGGATCTGGCATTGCTGTGAGCTGTGGTATAGGTCACAGACATGGCTCAGATCCCGTGTTGCTGTGGTTGTGGTATAGACTGGCAACTGTAGCTCAAATTCAACCCCTAGCCTGGGGACCTCTATATGCCATGGGTGTGACACTAAAAGAAAAAAAATTAAAAAAAAAAAGAACAGTTCTTTTGGATTTTCCTGCTGGCTTAGTGGTTAAGGATCTGGTGTTGTCACTGCTATGGATTGGGTCATTGGATCACCGCAACGCTGGATCCTTAACCGACTGAAAGAGGCCAGGGATCAAACCTGTGTCCTCATGAATACTAGACAGATTCATTTCTGCTGAGCCATGACAGGAACTCCCAGATTATTTTAAATATGATTAAAGACCCCCCATGTTTATTTTATTTATTATGATGTGATTCATGATTTTTAGTGCTTTAGTCTGTGTTTGCCTCTAACAGCCCAACCTCAGAGGGCATTTTTATTTCAAAGGCAGCAATTGGTCTTGATGCTCTATAAGTACATTCCAGGAAAGCCATGTTGGGCTTGCAAACTAACACTCTTAAATATTCACTTGATACGTGATTATTTCATATGTGTTTGTATCTTTTTTATATGGGACGATAACTTTCTATTTTATTTTAAATCTCTTGTCCTTATCACCTCCCTTATGTTTCTTCTGAAAATGGTCTATTCTATCAAATGTTCCATCAAGGGCATCTCGCTTCCATGATGCAACCTAGCTAATACAATCTGCAAATGTATTTGAGCTTCAGAGGGTTTCTAACCTAGGAAAGGCATCTTTCTCTACTTATGCAAATCAGATGTTTATGAATTTAGCCAAGATACCTAAAGGTTAGAAGGAGACCTAAGAAACTGAAGGATAGCCATCTAGTTAAATCTTTTACTCTTAGATTTTTCCACACCTAATAATCACACCGTCAGTTTAAATAAATTCAACTGCAAAACGGTATATAAAGAAGTAACTTTTATGTATCTCTCCAGAATTCTTTCAAAGTATGTCTTTTTAGTTTTAAAAATATATAATAAATAGTAGGAGTTCCCGTCCTGACTCAGTGGAAACGAATCTGACTAGTACCCATGAGGATGTAGGTTTTATCCCAGGACTTCCTCAGTGGGTTTAAGATCTGGCATTGCTGCGAGCTGTGTTGTAGGTTGCAGAGGCGGCTTGGATCTGGTGTTGCTGTGGCTGTGGTATAGGCCAGCGGCTACAGCTCCAATTTGACCCCTAGCCTGGGAACTTCCATATGCCATGGATGCAGCCCTAAAAAAAAGACATATATATATATATAAAATAAATGGTAAAGAAACAGCAGCAGCAGCTCCAAAAAAAAAAAAAATCACAGAAAAGGAACAATGAGATATAGTGAAAGAATCCCAAATCAATTCCAGCTGCTGAACAATTTGGTTCAACTGCTAACAGGTGTGTAGAAGGGCCCATGTGCAATGTTACCTTTTGTCAATGTGCCTTCCGGAAAGGGCTTTTGGTACTAAAATTCCCAGAGTATTTGGACTCTTTAGAAGAAATTTTTTTTTGTGTGTGTGTGTTCATCTAAGATAAAGCTTATTTTCTTTATACATCTTTTATATTGAGAAGAAATTAAGCATTCATATCATATAGGTCATGGAGTCATGGGATGGGGAGATGAAAGGGAGCAGAAGTGCACACCTGTGGTCCTTGGACCTGCAGGCTTACACAGAGGGTTTGGGGGTTAACACATTTTTCAAAGTGTATACAAAAAAATGTTTTTGAATTAATTCTTAGATGAGATGTCAAAGGTTTCATCATTTTTTTCAAAGAAAACACCCTCCTCCAGTGTTAAACTGGAGTGAGTGGTCAAAAGTGCATGAACTTTTAAGTCAATCGGTCCTGTGTTAGAATTTGTGTATTACTGACTTTTCAGAACATGTTTCTTCCTTTATAAAATGGGGGTAGTGATACTGACCTCATTTGGTTGTTTCATTGTTTAAAGCAGTGTTTTTTTTTTTTTTTCTAAAACTTCAGTGTGTCTGTCAACCACCTGGGAGAGTGCTAAAATGAACACTGTTTCAGTAGGCCTGCGGAGACACATGAAATCCTGCATGTCTGGGAAGCTCCCAGATAATGCCAATGCTGTTGGTCTCCATCCCACACCTCAAGTGGTAAGGAGTTCGAGCACTAGTTTTCAAATATGACGGCACATTGGAGTCACCTGGGACTCCAATGTGCCGTCAATGACAATGAAACTGATATCCAGGCCCCATGACCAAAGTTTTTGATTTAACTGGCATTGGGTACAGCCTGGGCATTGAGATTTTTTAAAACTCCCCAGACAGAGATGCTCTGAATGTGAAATTTGAAGAATCACTGGTTTAAAGCATAGTACATGAAACATGTCACATGCTCCACAATCATTAATTTCCTTAGGAGACTCCTCAATTACTGGGGTGGGAAATGAAAAATAAAAGACTAACATTTTCTTTACAGTGGTACAAAAACTGAAAAGACTGCTGGCGAGTAGGCAAGTTGAATCTCATTCTGCAATAGACTTGCTGTGAGACCAGGGGTGTGTTTTCTTATTGTTTCTGTGTTTCTTATATTTAAACAACTGGAAAAAAAGGGATTAATTATGCTTTACCCTCACATATTTGTTGGGAAAATTAATATTTATAAAAAACTTTGAGACTCATGGATAAAAAGATATTCAGTATATTTAACATATATAGGGAAAGGATGGATTTCTTTAAAATTTTTCAGTAATTGGCTCAAAACAAGCAGATAACATTGGGACACTAGGAAGAAAGATGGTGCTGAGGGCATGTTGACATTGACACGTTTAGATGCGTGGAGAAACGACACACAAACTATATTGGTTTGTTTTACTTGCCTTGATAATTTCTGAAAGATTTCTTTTCTATTGGGAGCCTAAATTTCAATTTGGTATTTAGGTTTTTGAAGTCCTCTTAACCCAGGCACAAGCTGTGGGAACCACCCCTGACTAAGCTGTTACCGGTCTTGCCAAAAAGAACTCCCAGCCTTTCATAGCAACCTTTTGGGAGTGTTTTAAGCACATGCTTTTAAATTTGTTAAGTGTTGATCTCATTTATGAGTGTCCAAATTCCATGAGTGTGTTCTATGCCATTACTATAAAACATCAAATATTTGGAATGGGTATTTATTGAGGCGGGATCCAACGTGGTGTGTGTAAAAGGGAGTGAGCCCCTCTGTGCACTGGACTGAAGCAGATGGAATGTAAAGATTGGGATACCACACCAGATGCCTTCTGTTACCCCCTGTAGATTAAGCTTCCACTCTACTTCACCCTGCTCTCTGCCCTGAGGCTGACTTGCCTGGGCTCCATGGATGGCTCCATCTCCTGCCTCAGTGTGGATGAGGTGAATGGGGTGCCCTGGCAGAAGACACAGGGAGACAGAAGGGGAGTTTTTATTCCTCTAGTTTCCTTCCTTGGATTGACTGCACACCTTGACTAAAAGTCACAGTTTCTGCCCAGGTGGCCCTCTCCTTCTTGGTTCTAGTAACTCTCTCTTTACCTACTCTTTGAAATTTATGATGACAAAAACTGAGTGTTACTAGATCCAGAGTACTACACTATTGCTTAAAGTTGCCTTCACTTGGCCCATGATTTTGTAAATAGTCCTGTTTCCAAAGTGTTTAGCCTCTTTGAATTACTCTTATTTGGTACAAACAGAAATACTGTGAGACAAAGGATCTTATCTCTCTATACGCTGTTGTATATTCACTGGTATTTCCTGAATGAACAAGTAAATACATGTTTAGGCTCTTCTTCATTGGCTGCATCTGTACACTTGACTTGAGAGTATTAGTTATCAAAGAAGAAGCTTTGTGAACAATGGCTGTCTCCTTGTGGAGAATCGAAGTCCTACACAGAACTTTTCCACGTTCCTTCTGATTATATTTATTTTTAAATTCTTAAAAGTTATATGGAATTTTGAAAATATGATATAGAATTGTGATAAAACAAATACTTGTTTTAACATTCCTCTCACATACCTAACTCAATAGGTTACCCTCAGACACAAGCAGAATCTGCTGCATGAATGTGCTAAGCACTGTTCAGTAAGTAGAAAGGAAACATCCCCTGAACCCCATTCTTCTAAGTGGCTCTCTCAGCTTCTCCAACTCTCACAATTTTTCTCCTTTAGTATCTAAAGTTGCATTCACATTCTGAGATGATGACCGGCATGCTTCACTTCCCTATCTTGGGATTAAAAAAAAAAGTCACATTTTCTTTGAGCCTCCATTTTTTTTTTTTTAAATTAATAGGAAATTCAGGAATTCCCATCATGGCTCAACCGTTAATGAACCTGACTAGCATCTATGAGGATGCGAATTCAATCCCTGGCCTCACTCAGTGGGTTGAGGATCTGGCGTTGCTGTGAGCTGTGGTCTAGGTCGCAGACACAGCTGGGATCCCGCGTTGCATGGCTCTGGCGTAGACCGGTGGCTGGGACCCCTAGCCTGGGAACATCCACATGCCACAGGTGCAGCCCTTAAAAAAAAAAAAGAGAAAAAATTTAAAAAAAGAAGAGGAAATTCAAATATCCTCTAGTAACTTTCTCTCCTAAATTTTCTATGGAGTAGCTTCAGTCAGTTTTGATTCAGGACTCCTCCAAAAGAGCTTTGATGTACTTGGGCCAAGTCCCTGCAGCTGGTATTTTTGGACAGCCCCTCTGCCTCTCTCAAATGCGTCCTCCACCACTTTCTTGATGCTGTCACTACAATAAAGTTCTGTTGTTATTGCTAGAATCTGGTCTTGGATGGTTCTGACATTTGAAGATAAACTTGGTGTTGTAGGCTGGATTGCGTGTCCCCAAAATTCATACATGAAAGGCTAAACCTCAGTACCACAGAATGTGATTATATTTGGAGAAAAGATCTTTAAAAAAGAAACTAAGGTAAAATAAAATCATAGTGGTGGGCCCTAAATCAATATGACTGGTATCCTTATATGAGGATACTGGGTCACAGGTGTACATGGAAGAGTACCATGTGAAGACAAAGGGAAGAGATGGATATCTACAAGCCAAAGAAGAGAGGCCTCAGGAGAAAACGATATGGTTAATATCTTGAATTTGGACTTTTTGCCATAAGAACTATGAGAAAATAAATTTCTGCTGTTTAAGCCACCTAGTCTGTGGGACCTGGTTATGGCAGCCTTAGCAAACAAATGCATCCACTATATCTGGGTCTCCATGATCATGGATACCAACCTTCACCAGTCACCAAGACTTAGGTGGTACCTTCAGGAATAAAGATGTGTGCCATGCTATCCTCAGGCAGAAAACACTGGGACCTGAGTATTACTACCAACCAGATACATTAGTTCACTTTAGTTCAGGTAAGTGAATTTTACAAGGCACTTGTAAGAGCTTTTAGCATTAGACATCTATTGTGCCTACTCTTGACATGCTCTTTGTTCTTAGGGTGAGAATAGATCTACTCATATGCCAGATACTAGTGGGGCTAGAACTTAGATGTACCTCCTTAAAGATGGAGGCTTAATTCACAAAACAGCTCTCTGCAGCTGCAATCACCAATTATGTTACTTCTCTATTCCTTGGAATCTAGATCCCAATACAAGAAGTTCTTCCTCTACCAGCTCCAAAGCCTGCCTTATTTTCTGCCCTAGGATTTACCATTACCCATGATGACTGACAGGGAAACTCACACCTAACAAGGTATGATTGAGGTTAGTCTACATCCTAACGTCTGTACCTTTTTTAACTTCCTTAGTAAATCCACAGTGAAAAAACATGAAATCCTGCATTTTTGTCCTTGGAATGAAAATTTTATAATTCCTACTTTTAAAAACCAATGCTTTTAATGGGCTCTATAGGGTTTAATTGCTATTTTTCTTGCTTTGTTGCATATAGGGTAAATTCCTCAAGACTATCTTGTACTTTACTTTTTTTGGAATATTCTAGTCTATATTATAACAAGTCTATTGAATTTATCATTTAAATAATTATAATTTTCATTTGTAGAAATTTTTTATATCTTTTAAAATAATTTCTTATTTTTTATTTTTTACTTTTATGGAAAGTGTTCCTTTATTTGAGGTTTCTGAAATATTCCTATTTTATAATTATTTTCAGATGGCTTTATTATTTTAATTTGGTATTGAATAAATCTATCTTCTAATTAGTAATTTGGTTGGCTTCCTTTCTTTGGCGTTATTTTTTGCTGTATGCTTTGCAATTTTGTTGTGCAGGCTCATCTTGAAAGGGAGGTCCATTCCCCACTTTTCTCTTTGCACATACCTATCCCTTTCAGATGATTTGTGGTTTCATCTAACTAGCTTCCTAGGAACCCATTTTCGCCAGCTATGTGGTATTAGGGCTAGTACATGTTCAGTGGCTGACTATGGGCAGCTTGACTGTGAACCTGACTGTGAGACTGTGTGTGCATCATTCTGCCTCTATAGGCACTGTATTAGTTTGCTAGGGCTGCCAGAACAAAGAACCACAGACTAGGTGACTTAAGCAACAGAAAATTATTTCCTCACAGTTCTGGAGGCTGGAAGTCCAAGATCAACGTGTTAGCAGGATTGGTTTGCTGAATACCTCTTCTCTTGACTTGTTTCCAAATGTCTGACCATCATCTCCAAAGGCTTCACATGATAGTCCTCCCTCTGTGACTGTGTGTTATGTGTCCCAATCTCTTCTTATAAGACAATAGTCATGTTGGATAAGGCCCACCCAATGATCTCATTTAATTACTTTTTAAAAAGATCCTATCTTCAAATATATTCTGAGGTCTTGGAGGTTAGGCGTTCACCATAGGAATTTTGGGGAGATCCCACTGAGGTGCAGTAGGTTAAAGATCCAGTGTTGTCTCTGTGGCAGTAGGGTTTGGTCCCTGGTCTAGTGCAGTGGGTTAAGGATCTTGCATTGCTGCAGCTGTGGCACAGATTGCAGCTGCAGCTCAGATTTGATCCTTGGCCTAGGAACTTCCATATTCTGTGGATGTGGTCAAAAAAAAAAAAAAAGAATTTTGGTAGAACACATTCAGCCCATAATAGGTATGACCTTTTATATAAGCTATAATCTCAGAACATATTCAGTTGTATCTCTTTTCAGCTTCAATTCTTTGGCATGGGACACTATACTGGCTCTGTCTTCAAGCAGAGAGGCAAGATTTAGCCCATACATCCCTATGGATTCAGTCCCATGGTCTTGCAGGCACTAAGTTTCTGGTTACCCCTACTTGATTCCAGACATAGAACCCAGCACAACTGCTCCTTCTGCCCCACTGACTTCTCTGTGCTGTGAGCCCATAGAGATGACTGCCTTATTTTGAGCTTGGCTATAATTTTCATCTTTCTCTTTTTATATTTTAGCTATCATTTTTTTTTACATTTGGATTGCAGCTGAGAGTTGTCAGTGTATGACTTTAAATAGTATAATTTTGATGAAGTCACAAAAAATATTTTTTAAAGAGAAAAATAAACATTTTGTTGATATCAAACTTTCATAGCAAGTACAAATGTGACCATTTGATTAAGTCATGAATAAGAACTATATTAGATATTTCTGCAAACTAAAATGATTACTATTAAACATGGAGGATTAATTTGAATCCAACAATGTTCTTCCAAATATATATCCAGTTTGTCTATGTCAAGCATAGCCCAGTTTTTAAACACTGCAAAATATAGTCAGTTATTCTACAATTTAACAAATGGGGCACAAATGATTTTTGAAAGTCTGAATTATTTATGCTAATAGAGGGGAACACTGACAAGGGTAATGCAAGAATGGCAATTACAAAGAATTTATATTTTGTTTTGCTCTGTATTTCTGTACTCTATTTAATCCAGGTGTTTGATGTGTTGGGAGTTTATATCATTTCCATTCAAATGATAAAAACACATTCTGAATATCTCATTTGGAAAATTCCCTAGCTTCATCCTGTTTTATCACTTGCCAAAGTCTTTCCTGTTACTGATTCCATGCTCAAGAGAGATGCTAGATTGGTTCTGACTGATTCACAACATCTGGAGCTCACCTTATCTCTTTCTAAGCTCATCTACGGTCTGACTCACATCTCCCTAAAGGAGCATTGGAAGGTAATGATGTGTTTTGGCTTCCACGGCGTTAAGCAATGTCTGACCCTAGGAGGAAGAGAAAGAAATGTTCTAAAATCCTGCACAGGTTATATGAAGACTAAGTCAACAGAACTGAGAGCTCATATATCCTCTGTGAGTAACCCACAAAGAGGCCAATTCATTCATAGATTTTACTGTTATATTGCTAAGAATATTCTGTGATGCTTTTCCCAAAGACTTCGAATTATTATCAACCTGCCCCAGTTCCCCTGCGCAATGTGAAAGCAAAAGGACCAGTGTATGAAATCATACCCTGAACTACTTTGGTGACCGTTAAGTACTCCATAAGGTAACATGATTTGACATCTTCTGATCACAAACCACTGGCAAACATGTCCTTGCATTTGGAAGAGCGAATCTACTTGACTCTTCCAAACAGTATACAATCTTTGACCTGGATCTACAAAATTTTACCAATATTGTCTATTTTCTTACAAATACTAATAGAGCTCCTATTCCTTGTCAGAACCGTGTTCATACAACAGTGAATAGGATCAGATTCTAGTCTTGAAGGTACTCAGAGCTTGGCATTCATGTTTCCAATTGAAAATTGACAAAACATTAATAAAAGATCTACCTATGTAATACTTTTCTATAAAAGTGTTTATTTAGTGTTTTGAGATCTCAATTTTTGAATTCTAGTTGAAGTACTTTAATGCATATGTGGAAAAGTTGTGGTCAGTTTTTCTTTTTTCTCTCCTTCTTCCTTGTTTATTTCTTCTTTATTTTTTAATTTTTTTGGTCTTTTTAGGGCTGCACCCATGGCATATGGAAGTTACCAGGCTAGGGGTCAAATCAGAGCTGCAGCTGCTAGGCTACACCACAGCCACAGCAATGGCACATCCAAGCCACATCTGTGACCTACACCTCAGCTCATGGCAATGCTACCTCCTTAACCCACTAAGTGAGGCCAGGGATCAAACCTGCATCCTCTTGGACACTAGGTGGGCTTGTTACTGCGATCCACATCAGGAACTCCATGGTCAGTTCTTCTGACAGTACTTTTACGACTGCTATTTTTCTGTTAACACATAGGTCCAATCACTGATGAACACCATGGTCATTTGTACTTAGGTTACGTAAACTGGAGAATCAAAGAAACTACTCAGATAATTTAGAAGGAGGAAATATTGCTAAAGAAAATCTGAGGTTTTCTTGTGCAGATTCAGGGGTTTATTACTCAGATTCACAGGATAATTATATAAACTTCTATTTTGCTTTAGACATATGGACAAAACCAAGGAGAAAATGTTGAAAAGGCAGAGGAAAATGAGTTTCAACTTTTCTAATGTAAATAACTATTTTTTTCATAACCTCAGTTTTGGTATTCAACACTACTATACCAACAATTTACCACAATAGAAATGTGCTATAAAAACAGTTCACATGTTAAAAATGCACAGCTAAGTTTAAGAATGGGTTGACCAAAGTTTGAATGGAAATTCTATGTGGTTCTGAAATTGTGTTTGGGGATTTAGAACTGGCTTGCAATTAAAAATCTTTTAGAATATTATGTATGCAAAATTTCTGAAACGTATTATATATAGCTTTGTGTACCCTAAACTTTCTCCAGTTATTTGGAATTAAATTTTAACTCAGTGTTTTTCAAACTGATTTTTGAGTCTTCTGTTTCATAATCACTTGGCCAGAACATTGGGTTCCACATCAGATCTTCTGAATCTGGATTTCATAGCAATACTGAATCTTGGAATCTACATTTGAAACAAACTGTCCAGATGATTTTAATGTATACTACTAAAGTTTAGAACTCCTATCTTGATTTCATCGTATCTGAAGATACAGAGTTTGCTGCCTTTAAAACTGTCTTCTGGGAGTTCCCACTGTGGTGCAGTGGAAATGTTTATGACTAGTACCCAGAAGGATCCAAGTTTGGTCCCTGGCCTTGCTCAGTCAGTTAAGGATCCAGTGTTGCCGTGAGCTGTGATGTAGGTTGCAGATGAGGCTTGAATCCCTTGTTGCTGTGGCTGTAGTGTAGGCCTGCAGCTGTGGCTCTGATTTGACCCATAGACTGGGAACTTCCATATGCTACGGGTGTGGCAGAAAAAAAAAAAACCTTGCCTTCTGGCTTATATTTAATTAACATTGTCTTATTAATTTAAAAAATAGTAAATTAAATTTAGGCAATTGTTAAACGTCAAAGAAAATGTGCATTACTGAAAGTTTTTTATATCTTGAAGGTTAGCTCACATGACATAAAAAGTGGCTTCCTAATCTCATCTATGCTTTCCCAAGGTTGACTAAATCTAATAATTCAATCTGGCAAATATAGTTTTGTAAACTGATATAAAATTAAGGTTTTAAAAGGTAGGACTATTTTCCTTTGACTCGTATAATAAAAAGGGAAAGGATCTTTACTATATACATTTAACTAGAGTGATTACACTTATAACTTACCTGTCTTGAGTCAATTACATTCATTTGTAACCCAAATGAACAATTTCCACAGAGAATTACATTCAAAGAAAAGTGCATGGCCAAGAAATATTACTAAAAATGAACTTCAATGTCTACTTTCCTCATTCATATTACATAAAGGGGATCCCTTGATTAGGTTTCTAAAAAGTCCTTCCTAAATTCATCAGTTCTCCTGCTACTGTGATCTGTTACTGAACATTCCACAACATAAATTTGAAACTCCCTTTCCACCTCCAATTTGGCTAGCTTTCCGCCTCTCCCCCCCATCCTCTCTATTATTTAGACTTGTATTTCACTAACTAATCTCTTGATTATTATAAGTCAGAAGATCTGAGAACCTGATTGACAGATGCTCTCTATTACTCATTTTTAATGTGAATAATTAGGAACTGACTGAAAATATGATTGCACACCTGGAAGGGCTGACAGTGGTTTTAGATTTTAAAATTCCATTTCAATCAATATGCCCTTAATATTACTGTTACCAAGTGAAACTTCAATTGTGTGAGTTCTATGAAATAGAAAATATTTTCATTTTTGTAATTTTGGGAGCTATTAAATTATATAAAATCTTGTGGTCCACAATTTCAATATCTACTATGAAATACGATACATAATTAAAAATAGAATGGTACATGGTACACATTTGTTACTGATTCCAGACCACAGCAAAAACATTTTCATGTTAATGTTGGTACTTTCACAGTTAAATGTGATTTGAACACTATAGGACCATATATAGACCTCATATTTTTGCTGCAGGGAAATTTTTATTACATGCTTTGACTTTAATTTACTTTAATAATACTTTAATAATAATCCATTGCATTTATGTAGCACCTTTAATCCAATGATGCCAAAGCACAATATAAACATTAATTCTTAAAACCCGCAAAAAGATAAGTAGGTATTTTTAAACTTATTGAAATTTTCAATAAAAATATAAATGCATGCTATGACTGAAGCTAACATATTAAATGGCTTGGCTTGCTAGAAGATATAAGTTTTATAGTTTTTGCTTCTGGATTTTGTGATTCAGTATTAAAAATAAAACAAGATTTTTTTCCTGAGTAAAAAGTATGCATATTCATTGTAGAAATATCTAGAAAGTAATTAAAATATGAAAAGGGATATAAAAATTACCCATAATTCTACAATATAGAGCTAAGCACTCAATATCTGATGTATTTTCTACAAATCTTCTCTACATGATCATATACAAATATATTTTTATAACATTATATTATTACTAAGTGTGTATTTTTTCAGCTAATGTTATATATAAACTATTTTCCAATGTTTTAAAATATTTTTGAATATATTACTTTTAATGACTACATAGTAAACAGTAGATGAATACATAATAATTTAACTATTCACTCACTTTTAAATATTTAGGTTTTCCCAGGTGGCCAAGATTATGAGTAATCTATAATGGACCATTCTTGTGCAAATCATCTTTATCTTCCCCTCTGTTTATTTCCTTAGGGTAGATTTCAGAAGTGGAATTACTGTTTTTATATGGCATTAAAATAACTTTAGCTACTTGTATGTCTAGAACTTAGTTTCCAAAAGGTTTTACTGTTCTAACTAGTTGCTAAATCTTTTTTTTTTTTTTTAAACTTTTGTGGCCTCATCTGTGGCAGATGAAAATTCCTGGGCCAGGGACTGATTCCAAGCCACAGGTGCAACCTGTGCCACAGCCACAGCAATGCCAGATCCTTAATACACTGTGCCAGGTTGGGAATCAAACCCACGCCACCACAGAGACAATGCCAGATCCTTAATCCTCTGTGCCATAGTGAGAACTCCTTTGTGTGTACGTCAAATCTTTTATTTACAAAGTTAAAACTGGTTTTAAAACCCTTGATAAAATAATCTGAAACTAAATAAAATAAAACAAAATAAAATAATATCACAATGATTAGGAGCATCAGCTTTGGTGTCAGTCATTCTCAGGTTCGACTTTCACCTTTGCGACTCTAGGCAAATTAATTCATTTCTGAGTCTCAATTCCACATCTGTAAATTGGGGATTTTAATGGCTATTTGATAGAGGCTGTAAAGCTTAACTGAAATGAGATATACAAAATAATTAGAACAATTTCTGGAAATTTCTCACTGGTTAAATGTGTCATCTACTCCCATGCTTTAAAATTTATTCATATGCTGATAAATCACAACTCTGCAGAGCCAGCTCAGACCGGTTTCCTGAGTTCCTGACTTGCATATTCAGTTCCTTACCTGACATTTCCATCTGGATGTCTCACAGGCACAGGAGTCATAAAGCTTCCAAGACTCTAATATTTGGTATTATTTTGCAAGTCTTATTTAACATGCACATATATAAATATTTTTTTTATAAAACTATAACATTGTTATATGTGATTTTCAGGGTTCTCCAGAGTAACAGAGAAATCTATATCTATATAGATATCTAGAAAGAAAGAGAAAAGAGGACTTTTAAAAATTGGTCCATTTGGGTAGTCCAAATTTGCAGGGCAGTTTGGCAGGCTGGAAAACCAGAATTGCCAAAGCAACCCTGAGGAACAAAAACCAACCAGGAGCCATAACTCTCCCAGACTTCAGACAGTATTACAAAGGTATGGTAATCAAGACAGAGTGGTAGTGGTACAAAAACAGACATACAGACCAATGGAACAGAATGGAGATCCCAGAAACAAACCCAGACACCTACGGTCAATTAATTGTTGACAAAGGAAACAAGAATATAAAATGGGAAAAAGTCAATCTCTTCATCAAATGGTGCTGGGAAAACTGGACAACTTCATGTAAAACAATGACACTAGAACACACCTTCACAACATGCACAAAAATAAACTCAAAATGACTTAATTAAATGTAAGGCAAGACACCATAAAACTAGAAGAGAACATAAGCAAAACATTCTCTGACATCAACGGCACAAACGTTTTTTTAGGTCAGTCTCCAAAAGCAATAGAAATTAAAAAAAAATAAAGCACCAAAATTTACAAACACCTTCTGCAGCTCCATACCAAAAAAACAAACAACCCCATCAAAAAATGGGCAGGAAATCTAAACAGACAATTCTCCAAAGAAGACATACAGATGGCCGAGAAACACATGAAAAGATGTTCAACATCACTCATTATTAGAGAAATGCAAATCAAAACCACGATGAGGTATCACCTTACACCAGCCAGAATGGCCATCATCCAAAAGTCTACAAACAGTAAGTGCTGGAGAGGGTGTGGAGAAAAAGGAACCCTATTACACTGTTGGTGGGATTGTAAATTGGGGCAACCACTGTAGAAAACAGTATGGAGAGTCCTCAGAAAACTAAACATAGAACTACCATTTGATCCAGCAATCCCACTCCTGGGCATCTACCCAGAGAAAACCACGACTCACAAAGACACATGTACTCCAATGTTCATTGCAGCACTATTGGCAATAGGCAAGACATGGAAACAACCTAAATGTCCATGGACAGAGGAGTGGATCCAGAAGATGTGGTACATATACACAATGGAATATTACTCAGCCATTAAAAGGAATGAAATACTGGCATTTTTAGCAACATGGATGGACCTAGAAACTATCATGCTAAGTGAAGTCAGCCATACAATGAGACACCAACATCAAATGCTTTCACTGACATGTGAAATTTGAAAAAAGGACAGATTGAACTTCTTTGCAGAACAGATGCTGACTTACAGACATTGAAAAACTTAGGGTCTCTGGAGGAGACAGTTTGGGGGGTGGGGGGATGTGCCTGGGCTGTGGGATGGAAATCCTGTGAAATCAGATTGTTATACTCATTATACAACTACAGATGTGATAAGTTCATTTGAGTAATAAAAAAAAAAAAGCAATGGGATCTAATCAAACTTACAAGCTTTTGAGCATCAAAGGAAACCATTAAAATAAAAAAAAGCCACAGCAAATATAATACTCAATGGGGAAAAACTGAAAGCCTTCTCACTCAAATCTGGAACAAGACAGGGATGCCCACTCTCACCACTGCTCTTCAACATAGTTTTAGAAGTCCTAGCCACAGCAATTAGACAAACAAAAGAAATCAAAGGCATCCATATAGGAAGACAAGAGATGAAACTGTCACTGTATGCAGACGACATGATACTATACATAGAAAACCCTAGGGACTCAACGTGAAAACTACTTGAACTGATTAATAAATTCAGCAAAGTAGCAGGACATAAGATTACCATTCAGAAGTCAGTCACATTTCTGTATACCAACAATGAAATATTAGAAAAGGAATACAAAAATACAAAAATTGCACCTCAAAAAATTAAATACCTCGGAATACACCTGACCAAGGAGGTAAAGGATTTATATGCCGAGAACTATAAAACTTTAATCAAAGAAATCAAAGAAGATGTAAAGAAATGGAAAGATATTCCATGTTCCTGGATTGGGAAAATCAATATTGTAAAAATGGCCATACTACCCAAAGCAATCTACAGATTCAATGCAATCCCTATCAAATTACCCAGGACATTTTTCACAGAACTAGAACAAACAATCCAAACATTTATATGGAACCACAAAAGACCCAGAATCACCAAAGCAATCCTGAGAAACAAAAACCAAGCAGGAGGCAGAACTCTCCCAGACTTCAGGCAATATTACAAAGCCACAGTCATCAAAATAGTGTGGTACTGGTATCAAAACAGACAGACAGACCAATGGAACAGAATAGAGAACCCGGAAATAAACCCTGACACCTATGGTCAATTAATCTTTGACAAGGGAGGCAAGAACATCAAATGGGAAAAAGAAAGTCTATTCAGCAAGCATTGCTGGGAAAGCTGGACAGCTGCATGCAAAGCAATGAAACTAGAACACACCCTCACACCATGCACAAAAATAAACTCAAAATGGCTGAAAGACTTAAATATACAACAGGACACCATCAAACTCCTAGAAGAGAACATAGGCAAAACATTCTCTGACATCAACATCATGAATATTTTCTCAGGTCAGTCTCCCAAAGCAATAGAAATTAGAGCGAAAATAAACCCATGGGACCTCATCAAACTGAAAAGCTTTTGCACAGCAAAGGAAACCAAAAAGAAAACAAAAAGACAACTTACAGAATGGGAGAAAACAGTTTCAAATGATGCAACGGACAAGGGCTTAATCTCTAGAATATATAAGCAGCTTATACAACCCAACAGCAAAAAAGCCAATCAACCCAATGGAAAAATGGGCAAAAGACCTGAATAGACTGTTCCCCAAGGAAGATATATAGATGGCCAGCAAACACATGAAAAAATGCTCAACATCGCTGATTATAAGAGAAATGCAAATCAAAACTACCATGAGATACCACCTCACACCAGTCAGAATGGCCATCATTAATAAATCCACAAATAACAAGTGCTGGAGGGGCTGTGGAGAAAAGGGAACCCTCCTACACTGTTGGTGGGAATGTCAACTGGTACAGCCACTATGGAGAACAGTTTGGAGATACCTTAGAAATCTATCCATAGAACTTCCATATGACCCCGCCATCCCACTCTTGGGCATCTATCCGGACAAAACTCTACTTAAAAGAGACACATGCACCCGCATGTTCATTGCAGCCCTATTCACAACAGCCAGGACATGGAAACAACGCAAATGTCCATCAATAGATGATTGGATTCGGAAGATGTGCTATATATACACCATGGAATACTACTCAGCCATAAAAAAGACTGACATAATGCCATTTGCAGCAACATGGATGGAACTAGAGACTCTCATACTGAGTGAAATGAGCCAGAAAGACAAAGACAAATACCATATGATATCACTTATAACTGGAATCTAATATCCAGCACAAATGAACATCTCCTCAGAAAAGAAAATCATGGACTTGGAGAATAGACTTGTGGCTGCCTGATGGGAGAGGGAGGGATCAGGAGCTTGGGGTTATTAGATACAACTTAGAATAGATTTACAAGGAGATTCTGCTGAGTAGCATTGAGAACTATGTCTAGATACTCATATTGCAACAGAACAAAGGGTGGGGGAAAAATGTATACATGTAAGAATAACTTGATCCCCATGCTGTACAGCGGGAAAAAATAAAAGAAAAAAAAAAGACAACCTATGGAATGGGAGAAAACAGTTTCAAATGATGCAACTGACAAGGGCTTAATCTCCAAAATATATAAACAACTCATACAACTCAAAAGCAAAAAAACAAACAACCCAAATGAAAAATGGGCAAAAGACCTGAACAGACATTTCTCCAAAGAAGACATATGGATGGCCAATAGGCACATGAAAAATGCTCAACATCACTAATTAGTAGGAAATACAAATCAAAACTACAATGAGGTACTACTTCACAACAGTCAGAATGGCCACCATTGATAAATCTACAAATAACAAATGCTGGAGAGGATACGGAGAAAGGGAATGCTCCTACACTTTTGGTGGGAATGTAATTTGGTGCAACCACTGTGGAAAATAGTATGGAAGTACCTCAGAAAACTAAATATAGAACTACCATACGATCTAGCAATTCCACTCCTGGTTATATATCCAGACAAAACTTTCATTTAAAAAGATAAATGAGGGAGGTCCCGTTGTGGTGCAGTGGAAACGAATCCAACTAGGAACCATGAGGTTGCGGGTTTGATCCCTGGCCTCACTCAGTGGGTTAAGGATCTGGCGTTGCCATGAGCAGTGGTGTAGGTCACAGACGTGGCTCAGATCTGATGTTGCTATAGCTTGGTGTAGGCTGGCAGCTGTAGCTCCGATTAGATCCCTAACCTGGGAACCTCCATATGCTGCGGGTGCAGCCCTAAAAAGCAAAAAAAAAAAAAAAAAAAAAGATACATGCATATAATGGAGCATGATAATGTGAGAATTAAGAATGTATATATGTGTTTGTGACTGGGTTACCTTGCTATACAGTAGAAAATTGACAGAACACTGTAAGCCAGCTATAATGGAAAAAAAAATAAAAATCGTTAAAAATAAAGATACATGCACCCCTATGTTCATTGCAGCACTATTCACAATAGCCAAGACATGGAAACAACCTAATATTCATGGACATGAATGGACTAAGAAGATGTGGTACATATACACAATATAATACTACTCAGCCATAGGAAAGAACAAAATAATGTCATTTGCAGCAACACGGATGGAAAAGCATCTCATACTAAGTGAAGTAAGTCAGAATGAGAAAGACAAATACCATATGATATCACTATTGTAGAATGAAAATATGGCACTAATGAACCTATCTACAGAACAGAAAAAACTCATGGACATGGAGAGCAGACTTGTGGTTGCCTAGGGGGAGGGGGAGGGAGTGGGATGGAATAGAAGTTTGGAGTTAGTAGATAGAAACTATTACTATTGCATTTGGAGTAGATAAACACTGTACAGCACAGGGAACTATCCCAATCACTTGTGATGGAATATGATGGAGGATAATGTGAGAAAAAGAATATGTACATATGTATAACTGGGTCACTTTGCTGTATAGCAGAAATGGACAGAACATTGTAAATTGACTATAATAAAAAATTTAAAAAAATAAAAATAATATGTCTTCCAAGCAACATCTAGACTGGTGTTAACTACATATCTAGGTACTATGACCTAGCCAAGTTGACGCATAAATTTAACTGTCTCACTAAATGAATGCTTGTACTAATTATTCATTAAATGCCTCATTTGATAATCTTATACCTTTTGCAGCTTTACCCATCTCACTATATGCTTTCAAAATTTATTTAGTACAAGCCAGATACCTGGAATGGATGCAGTCTTCTCCCTCATCTCCATTTAAATCCTTTATCATGTTTTGGGTAATTCACTTCATTAATGTCACTCCATCCTACCTTCTTTTCTCATACATCTTGCTCACCCTTGTCCAGGTCACCATTGCCTCCTCTGGTCTGGACTACTGCACTGTTTCTACTTTTGCCTTGTGTATTCTCAATCTGTCAAGTAGAGTAATCTTTAAAAATCCAGATTTCTACTTTAAAATTTTCCTATGTCTCTAAGAATAAAACCTGATTCTTTACCATTAACTAAGAGGCTATGCATGCTCTGGTCCCTGTCTACCCCTCCGAACATATCTCATGCCCTTCTCTCTATACTCACTCATTCACTGTCTGTTTTAGTTTCTGGAAATGGTTTCCACTTTCCCTGCTTTAGGGTTTTTGCATAAGTTGTTCCTTCTGCAAATTCCCTTTTTCCCTAATTCTTTGTGTGCCTGGGTCCTTCACATTCCAAATCTTAGCTTAAATCTTCCATAAAAGCAGCCTTCCCTGGATACTCTACCTAGATCTATCTTTTATGTACGACCTTGCTCTTTTTCCCATATGAGTAGCCACAATATTTTGTGTGTAAGTATATATTTAGTTGTTTATTGAATGTTTTTTAAACTAGACTGTAACTTCCATGAAGGCAGCATGGACCACAGCTGCTTCATTCACCAAAGAATATCAATTGCCTAAAATACTGTCTCAATGAAGAAGGCATTTGGTCAATATTAAACAGATGAAAGAATGCATATAGGCTTACTTAATATGTAAGAGCTACTACTTTTATAATTTATTATGATTAAAATCTCAAAATTTAATACAATTTGTTTTTAGTTACAGTGGGTTGAATGGTGGCCCCTAAAGAAGTATGTTCATGTCCTAATTCCCAAAACCTGTGAAAGAGGCTCTTTGCAATATTAATTAAGACTCTAGAGAGAAGCCCATCCTGGATTATTCAGGTGGGCCCTAAATCTAAGGACAAGAGTCCTTAGAAGAGTGTATGGGAACACTGTAAATTAGCCATAATGGAGAAATAAAAATCATTGCAAATAGTCATATCTAAAAAAAAATTAAAAATAAAAATAAAAAAGAGTCTATGGGAAAATGCAGTCAGAGATGGGAGTGAAACATCCACAAGGAATGCCAACAGCCACTAGAAGCTGAAAGAAGCAAGGAAGGCTACCCCTCAAGGCCTCTAGAGGTAATGTGGCCCTCGTGACACCTAGATTTGTGGCTCCTGGCCTCCCCAACTAAGACAATAGATTTCTGTTGTTTTAAGTCATCCAGTTGGTGGTAGTTTGTTATGGTAGCCCAAGTAAATTAATACAATAGTTAAAAATCTGGCATTAAAGACTAAGAGTTTTTACATTCTAGAAGACTAGGATTTTGAAATTTTTAGCAGGCTTTTAGTTTAAGGATATTCCTATCTTTAAAACATTAAAGTGTTATCTGTGTAGAATTCTGACATTGCTAATTCAGAATACAGACCACTGTATACACACTCATTATTATCACCACACACACACAAATGCATACACATATACACTACAACTTATTTGCCGAGATGAAAGGATGCTTGCATTTTCTTTATCTTTTCACATCAGTGATCTCTACTTTTACAGATTTTTCCAAAAATAATTGTATCACATATCATGAAATGGGTTCCGCTTTTCACTGTGAAGGGGAAGTTTAAATATATTTAACCATGTTGTAATTAAACAGTAATTATCATTGTTTAATACTTATAGGAATGTAAGGTTAGTATTTTTACTAATTGTACAAGTGAGAAAATGTAGCCTCCTGGAGATTAATTAACCTTCAAACCCACAGCATTGGTAGGCAATAGACAGTGACACTTGGATATCAACCTATTTACCTATTCAGTATTCCTTTTTTTTTTTTTTTTTTTGTCTTTTGCCATTTGTTGGGCCGCTCCCGCAGCATATGGAGGTTCCCCGGCTAGGGGTCTAATCAGAGCTGTAGCCACCGGCCTACGCCAGAGCCACAGCAACGCGGGATCTGAGCCGCGTCTGCAACCTACACCACAGCTCACGGCAACGCCGGATCGTTAACCCACTGAGCAAGGCAGGGATCGAACCTGCAACTTCATGGTTCCTAGTCAGATTCGTTAACCACTGCACCACGAACGGGAACTCCCCTATTCAGTATTCTTAACCAAGACACCATAATACACATGGTAGGTGCTGCTATGCTTCTCCTATAGCTCACAGGAAGTGACTTGAAAACCCATTCATTTTAATTGGCTAGAAATTTTATGTACTAGTTCCTCTATGGAGACATTTTGTTTTGCAAGAATACCTAGGCATAAAGCATTAATAATAGAACTTGTGATAGTGAGAAATTGTTAGGACACTCTTCTTGAACTAAAGCCAGCCTAGGGCATGGAATTGCTTACTGTGCACACAATATTAGGTTGACCCTGAATTTGCAGGATGTGAATCACTTGAAACAGATGGAAAACTGTACTCCGATTTAAGTGATATGGGCTGATTGCACAGTTTTATTCAACTGATTAGCTTCATATATATTTGTATAGAACATCATCTCCTCTACACAGAGGGAGGAACTCAGATAAATCATGCCTGTAGCATAACCTGGGCTGCCAAGGTCCCTCACAGGATGTGCAGCTATACCAATCAGTGCTGAGTAGCTCAAAGGTGGGAGCATGTAAGCCTTCTGTTCTTTTGACCACTGAAGTTCTCTTAATAGGTGTATTTTTCTGCTTAGAACAATAACCTCACCTTGCCTACACAGAAAATCTTACTTGGAGGAAAATTTTCGATTTGTGTTCAAATGCTCATTTTATTACTAGCCATCTGATTTGGAGCAGATTAACCATCTATTTTGAATTTTGGTTCCCTCATCTTTCACATACTGATGAAAAAATATCCTGGGTATTGTTTTTTTAAAAAGGCCCAAACACATAGTACACTGCTTAGCATATACCTATGTACTCAATTCATATTTCATTCTTTGAATCATTCAACAAATATTTTTTGAAAACCTGCTATGTGACAGTCAGAAAGAAAGGATCATTAATGACTTGATGTCAGGTGAGGTGAAAATCTGATCAAAACTTTTAGTGGTACCATTTTTCCTGTCGCTATTTCCAAACATTTCAGCTCAAGGGAAGTCTGAGAAAATGAACTGGAATTCAGCGGCTTCAGAGGAAGACCGGCCTGGTGGAACGACATCAGCAAGCAGCCCCAGGGCTCTCTCTCTCTGGCCAGCCACCAGTGGACACTGCTGTGGTGACCAGCTGATGAGGGTGCTCAACACCACTTTGTCAGTAATGCTTTTAGACAAGTGTCAATTCTTAGAGAAGTCTAAATGGATGGGGAATTGTCTGTGTAAGCCAAATTATGTAAGATCCAAGACAGGGCTATAAATGACATTTCAAAGTGCCTAACCATACCAGTTGGAAGTTATTGGCTGGCTGTATGATCTGATAGCATTTTTGCCTTGATGTTTTTCTTTGGTCAATGCGTTGGTTAGCTGTAATTCCAACTGTTTATTTTGACTAAATCAGATTATATCTTCTTACTTACATACATAACTTGGCCAAAATAAAAACATTTCTGTCAATTATTAAAGTTGTTCTGTGACAATAGGAAACTCAAAATTTTTTAAGCCCAAATAGGTACATATCACTTGTAGGTATAGAGATGGCTTGTCAAAAACACTAATCAAATGAATAATGCATATAATTCATGAAAGAAGAAACAAGAAGCCTGTCCTTTGGGAGCTTGCAACATAACACTGGCTTGAGGAGAGTCATGTAAATATATATGAAGCCAACGATAACTTTTCAAGGGTAATGAGTGTTATTGAAATGATAGGATAAAGGCAATGTGAATCTGGGAAGGCTTCATGGAAAATGTGAGTTTTGAATAAGGTTTTGAATGTTTTGAAGGGATAAGGTTTGGCAGAAAGATTGTTTGGGGGGCAACACAAGCAATGAGAATGTCCTAGGCAATCTCTTCTTCTCATTTTACACCCTTTCTATATCCTTAGGCCATATCACAACTTCAAACAAATAAGAATTTGTTGAATACTCCCAAATTTGCATAAGCAACTCAGAAGATCCATCTGCTTACTGATATATTTATGTCCCTTCTTTGGAAAATTCCTAAATGCAACCTATTTAAAACAAAACCATCAATATCTTTTCCTCTGCTCCTCCTCCATACTATCTCCTCAGTGTGGGGCATTATCAACTATCCATAGGTTTAATGAAGATATTTATGGCTCATTCTTGCCCCCCCCCATATGCACCTTCATTTTTACATCCAAACAGTGGGTAAAGCCTATCAATTTTAATACAGAAATACTTCTGTTAACTACCTACCCATCTCCACTTTCATATCATGTTCCTAGTTCAGACCACCTCCAAGAACCTCCAAAACTGTCTTTATATATGCACTTTTGTTTCTTCCCTCCTGTTCATTTTTTACCTAGAATGATCTACAAACATAAATCTGATCATATTACTCCTCTGCTTAAAACTCTTCATTGTCTTTCCATTATTAGTAGGCTAATAATGAAATTTCTCTCCATGGACTTAGACAGTTGCTCTAAAGTATCACCACCATTCAGTGCCAGGCTCAGTTATACTGGACTCCTTCCAGTGTTACAAACAGGCTACCATCTTTCTCTTCTCTGATCGTCTGCAAATGCTCTTCCCTTTACTTGGAAAAACAATTGGAAATATGCACTCACTCAGAAATATACTTACAGATCATGATAAGGGCAAGGAAGGAAAAGTACAGGGAGTGATAAGGAAATCTAATTAGAAATGGAGGCTAGAGGAAGCTTTTGAGCAGGAACTGGCTAGTTTGAGGTAAAGAGCGTACCGCGTAAAGGGACACAATGTTCCAAGGCTCTGAGGTAAAAAGAGCATGTCAAGTTAGGGGGATAAGAAAGGAAGGAAAAGACTCATGTACAAGAGGGCAAGTATCATAGGCTGAGGCTGGAGAAGTAGGAGGGGCCAGATGACAAAGGGTCTTTGATTATGTTGGAGATTTCAAGTATGAGCCAACAGCAGTTGTTCTGTGTGATGGGTAGATGGGGTGGGGAGATGGAGACTTTTTTGTTTGTAGGCTTCCAGTACTAATGGTTTTAATTTAGTTGTGGGAACAAGGAGGTGGAGGTGTGAACACATGAACTCAAGATTAGGAAGGGTGAATTGGCAGAATTTGTGCTGAACCTGGGGGACAGACTGAAGGGGACCCTATATTTATACTGCTGGGTGCCCAGATGGATAATGGTGCCCCCTGACCATAGAAGACAAGCTGAAATGGAGCAAAGGTTGGAGGGGAGGGCACTGGGCTTAGCTTTGTCATTATTAGTTTTAGATCTTGGCAGATTCCCACAGAGAGTTATTTTGTAGACAATGTAAAATACGTCATCAGAAAATAGGATAAGAGGTCAAGACCTGAGATATTGATCTGAGAGCCATCTGTGGTCAGGGAGGAGTAGTTATGTTGCTTTGCAGTAAGCAAGCCAGTGTGACAATATAGAATTTATTAGACCAGGTCAGCTGAGTTCCTGGATTTTCATTAACAGTGCTTAGCTGCATCAGCATGGGTAGGAGTACAGACAGTAGTGCTTGCAAAGGAAAGGGAAAGCTGACAGAAAGGGAGGATAGAGAGAATGAGAAACATTTATAAGTCTAGTAGCTGATGCCAGGGTCAGCGTGAGGGAACAGCAACAAAGAAAATCATGTTCACATCAACATGCAAGAAAGCCTTGAACCGTAAAAAGAACGCAGTATCAGAAAAGGGGCTGAAAATTGTACACAGATGGGAAGAATGAGCTGATAATGAGTGTGTGTGTGTGTGTGTGTGTGTGTGTGTGTGTTTGAAGAATCAAGGGCAAGTGCTTCTTCCTTCTTGTTGCCTTTTTGAGTGAGAATCTTGCTATGGAATTTTTTAGAGTGGTGATCTTACATGAGTCACTTAACCTTTTCGTATTTAGGCTTCCTCAATTTCAGAGAAGAGAATGCTATTCTCTCAGGTGTCCATGAGCCTGAAGTAAACCAAGGTACAAGAGAGTGCCCAGCAGTGTGTGCTCCCCATTTTATCCCTCCAAGTTCCAGCAGGTTATCAAGGGAGTGAAGATTGTTGCCTCTGTTTCTTCTCTTGTTGTCCACTGCTGTTGGAGCCCTCACAGTCTATCACAAGGCCTCTTCGTTTCGGAGGAAATCAGATGCCATCTGCTTGACAGCTTCACAGATCTATTTCCATGAAAGAGATTATTCCTACGATTTTCGAATTCATGAGGATTTCATCGATGCAGCAATGAGCATCAATGTCCTTGATAGCTCTTTCATCTCTAGGTTACACAGAATAAGACTGCACCTGTAAACTCATTGTAATTTGCAGAGCTGTACATACCTTTGAAAAATGATTTGTAATTCTCATGGCTAGCTCTCAAAGTATTTTTTAAATGACTCTGAGCTGAACAAGGACAAGCCAACCATGTAAGGCTTTAAAGAGACACCTGACAGACACAGATATCACACATCTGTTTTGATAGTCACTGTGACCCTAGGAAGAGGTCTAATTCCACTGAGCACAAATATATTTCACAAGGATTTCTACTTGGATTTTTTTTCATGTCCCTCATATATTCTATGAAAATGTTTTACTTTTGGAACTTTGTTTTCCTTGACTTAAGGGAAAAAAGTAAAAAAGACCTTAGATCTTTTTTTTTTTTTTTTTAAGACTAGCATGGATTCCAAAAGCACTTATAAGCATAATAACAAAGCAAACAGAGATAATGTTAGAAGGATGCTACGAATGGATGCTCACTTATTTCTGACTACAGCCAAGAGATTCCAACTAATAATCCCCAAATGGCTTTGCCAGAACAAGTTTATGTTTCTTCTGGGAACATTTCAAGTTTCTACATTAGAATGTGACAAAATACATTTTATTTTTTTTTAAACTTGAGATCAGGACAAAACCATATTCAAATGACAAAGCCCACATCCTCAAATGATCGCAGGAAGCACTTAGGTGGGAGCTACTGGAAGATTTGTTCCTACAGTGGGTGAGAAATGGAGTGTTTGGGGACCCACCCATGCTGAGTTAGGGTCAGGGGTTGTACTTGACCTTGGGAGGTAGTGCTTTGGGAGGGCGTAGAGGTGAAAGAAAGTCACCTCACCCACTTACCATTAAATACTCTTTAATTAGCCCAAGGCAAAATTGTTGTATTCCCCCACATTGGCAGGGAAGTGCATTAGGCTGCAGATTTTGGCTTAGTACACATTCTCTCTGAGGTAATCCCTCACCAGAAATTTACTCTGAGTTCTCTTATGAGAAAATGTTGGAAGGATGATGAGAAGTAGCAATAACTGTCAATTTTTTTTTTTTGTCTTTTTAGGGCATCCCTGTGGCATATGGAAGTTTCCAGGCTAGGGGTCCAACTGGAGCTGCAGCTGCTAGCCCATGCCACAGCCACAGCAATGCCAGATCTGAGCCAGTGTCTGTGACCTACACCACAGCTCATGGCAACGCCGGATCCTTAATCCACTTAAAGAAGCCACAGATCGAACCCGCGTTCTCCTAGTTACTAGTCAGATTCATTTCTGTTCAGCCACGATGAGAACTCCACTGTCACTTTTAAAGCAAATAAGATTTTTGCTTTGACTACTATACTCATTCTTAGCAGTAAATTATAGCAGTTTAATGTGAAAAATATGGATTAATCACTATTGTCTCACTCTCAAAGTGACAACTTTGGACTTATTAACAATTAGCAGCACTAGCCATAGCAATAAAATCATAAAAAATATGAAAGGGTCACCCACATAAATACTTCTTTATTTGTAGTTTACAGTTTTAGTCAAAGTCATTTTGTTGTTAAAGAGGTCTTTGATCAGCTTTATTTTTCCTTTGTCTCTTTTGAATCTGTTATTGCTCACCAAGTAATTTATTTAAAGTGTGTGGCATTGCTTAAAATATATGATATTAGCATGATTTGCTCTGAGGGTGTTAACAATTTAAAAAATTTTTAAATTCAATTTTAATATCTCAATGGTATTATGCTTTGTTAAAATTGCATTTCTGGAAAAACTCACTCATCTGTAACAGGTTAAACATGAACCCTTTACCCATATACTATGTTAACTGAGTAAAAAATGAATTTCCCTTTTACTGTTTTTCTTTTCAATACATCTTGTAAAATCATAAGAGAGTTCTACAATTTATATAGGGAAATTCGGCTGCCATTTGCTTGGACTGTGACATATGACTATAATTTGTAACTTTCCTTCCAACACTTGGTTATTTGTTATCCGAATATCTGAGTTTCAAAAGTATGAATTAGTGTATGATCAATGGAAAAAGAAAAAAAGTATTCTGTAATTCTCAGGGGTATGGTGTGCTACCGTCCTTAGAAATATGGGCTGGGGAATACAGTTAGGTATGGAATTTGTATTCTCCTTCTGCTAGTGATTTACATGATTCTGTGTGACTTGCATCTTCATTTGATTTTTACATTTTTTTTATTTGTATGTTATTCATTCTGTTTTGTTTCTAAGACTGTCCATGTCTTTGGCTATTTACAGAATTCTTTGAAACTTTATCTAAATCACAACTTTATTTTCAGAATGCATTTTAAAGAAGTATATTAAAGGCATATAAGTCTTATATAGAGTAGGGTATTTATTCCTTTAACAAATATTTATCAAGCCACTGCTATGTGTCAGACTTAAACAAGGTAGACATGGTCCTGTGTCAGTGAGCAAATAGTTTAGTGGCAGTTATAGAGGAGCAAACATGATGTGGTAAAGGATAAGTGGCAGCCCTAAGGCACATAGGAAGGGTTCTTGCCCCAGAGTTGGCAGGTCAGGGAGGTCTTCCAGAAGCAAGTAACTTCAACTTGATACCTGAAAGATCAGTAGGAATTAGACAAAAAGAGTTTAGGGTTTAGATGGGAATAGTAGATGGGAAGATAGTATTCTAGGCAGAGGGAACAGCCTCGTTACGCTAAAAACTAGATGTGACAGAGAGCATCAGCCTCTGAAAAATTAATATTATTCCACACTGGTAGTGGAGGTGGAGCACTAGAGATACAGTTGAGAGATAAATGGCAAGTAATATTCCATAGAAAAGGTAATTATTGATTGGCTATGGGCCTGGGAGAACTAAAAATCAAGGGTGACACCCTAATTTATTATATGGGCAGTTAGATAGTTGAAGAAGAGTAGGTTAATTGGGAATAAGGCAGAAAAAATTAGTTTGGACAGGATGAATTTCAGCAACATTAAGGAAACATAAAATAACTTTGGGATATTTAGGTAGAAATGGGTTAGACTGAAATGGAATTCAGGAAAGAGATCCAGACTGGACTTAAACTTCTGGGATTCCTTAGCCTACAGATGGCATCTGAAATCATGGAAATGGACTTGATAAAGAGTTTTGTGGGTCAGTACAATTCACTGGAATTTAAGCCTGGATAATAACGTGTAAGAGTTGGTACAGATGCCTGCAAAACAACTGAGGTCTGTATTTTGAGAGACCATGCCTCATGGAGTTAGAGTGAGTTGTCATCAAAGAGCATGCAGGAATCACAGAGGTCCTCTGATAGCTCCTGCTTAAAGGTTGCTTGAGTAAGAATGCTATAGCAATATAGTTGTAGCTTTGGTTTCTACTTCAGGGGGAAACTATCCTCAAAGATGGAGACACTAGCATGATTTGAACTGAAGTCTGAAGATCCTATTGTGGAGGTCTAATATAGTGCCTGCCATGTCAATAGTTTGCTTCCAAAGCGAAAAGCCTTACCCACAAGTGGGATGTGGGAGCAGTCTTGGGTGGCCACACATCCCCTTCCTAGACCTATATGATTGGACCAGGGTGGTCTGATCCCTAACCAATCCCTGAGCTGGCCAGTGTCCTGAGATGGTTTGGCATGAAAAAATGTCTGAACAGGCAAAATGGTGATTAGTTGGGTCAGATATTCTAGCTCAGGAATTTGAACTAGGGCATCTGGGGAAGGAGTCAATTAGTTGGTTTTGGGAGGGAGTAGACTCTAAAAAGAACCACAAGAAGAGGTTTTGAAGCAGCGAAAAAGATGAGTAGACCAATGGTAAAAGTAAATAGAATTTATGAGTAAGTAGAAACTGAAACAGAAATGACAGAGAGTAGAGGTAAGGTGGTTAATTAATACCAGTGAGAGGAATAGATGCAGCCAGAAAGGAGTTGAGTCACTACTATAAAGGCAAGAGATAAAGTCCTCCTATTAAAGGGCCAGTAAGGTTAGTGGCCACTGGAACCTTATTGGATTTTTCTTATTCCTAAATATCTTCACCTTTAAGGGTGTTCTGTAATACTCTTTTATGCCCTTGAATACCCTTATAATAATCTCTAATTAATTAAGGTACCAGAGTAGGTCCTTATTTACCCAAAACAAACTTCTTTACTAACAGAATCGTTCAACCCCCAAATCTCTTGCAGGCTTGGCTGACCCACAGCATGATGAAATACACCATTAGAAATGCATTTATTTGGGCTAAGAAATTGGGGGCTCAAAATTCTTTAGTAAAATGTAAATATTACTGAGAACAATTTTTGGACATCTATTATGTATTGAACACTTCTCGTGTGTGTGTGTGTGTGTGTGCGCACATGTGCACGCACACGTGTGTGCATGTGTGTGTATGTCTTGAGATGGAGTGAGGATGGGGGACATGATGGTAAGAAGTGCTGAGGAATACTGAGTGTGTGTAAGAAAAAGTCCTTTCCTTTAGAATCTTACAGTTCAGTCAGGGATATATTCAGGACTAGGAAGGACTTTAAAGATTATCCCGACTAGTGACTGTATACTCAAATGTCTACAGGGGTTGGATAAGGAGAGTGTCGAATGAAGTGGGCTGAGTGGGAGCTTGCGGGGACCTGCAGAATGCATGTCCCAACAGAAAATGTTTTCTGGACAGGTCTGCCCAATATTTATATGTCGAGATTTTCAGGGAGAGGCTCAATTTCTAAGTAAAAAACCTCTAAATTTTAAGTGCTGGTGTATACTTTAAGTTAAAGCAAAGCAAAACAAAAGTCTTTGGGGCCAAACAAAAGAATCTGCAGTCTGCATTTAGACTATGGGTCAGTAGTTTTTAATCTCTGTTCTAGTCTAGTAAGCTTCAAAAGGTTTAAAGGTTCAGAAGCTTCTTGCAAAATAAATTTTATGCCTAAAACTAACATATAAAAAGACAGAAGCAGAAGTACTGGGGTTGCAACTGAGTGAGGAAACAGAGCCTTGCTATCCCCATCTTCCTCTTCTGTCCCAGTCAGGCCAAAGGGAGCTCGACCAATCTTGAAAACCACTGAGGTAGTTCAATTCCTTAGCTTCACTTTCAGATGAGAGACAGGAAAGATCCCAGAATTACTGGCCTAGCACTTAGACAATTATGCAGATAATATGCACTTTTACACTATGGTGTGTGCCCTGCTTTATAGAAGGTGATTAAGTATTCTAATTCTAGAGCCATACTGCCTGGATTTGAACTCACTTCTTAGGAGTAAATTCAAGAAAATGGCATTTAGTTTCTCTATGTAAATTCCTTGTCAAATAGGAACGATAAATACTACTACTAACCTCACTAGGTTGTTGAGACGATTAAGTGAAATAACACATGTACAAAATGAAGTGCGGTCCCTGGCACAGTGTAAGTATTAAATAAACATTAGCTCTTTTTATCATAAAATATCTTTCCCAGTAATTAGCATCAGAGCAAGATTTATTTCATTGAACAACTAGCCATCACCTTTAAAATAGTCCTGGGGGATGCTAAGTTTAGATGAGAGCATGTTATATTTCGATCATGGGGAACTTATAGAAAAGGCAAGAATAGTGGATACCTTTAGCCTAGGGTTTTTTTTTTTTTTCTTCTCTGTAGCTTTGGTCCTTGCAGCTCCTTAGAACTGAAGATTTTATAGGGTAGTGGTAGACTTCTGACCTTCATGCATACACACAACCCATCACTATGATCTAAAGGGCTGCAAAGGTACCCAGAATTAGATTTGATAAGTTGATCAAGGAATTTAAATATCTGGGGGTTAATTCTTCACAGTAGGAATCATGTGTAGAAATAATCTAATTTGTGGGAACATCCCAGTCCTCCACCCACAATGGCAGGAATGGCCCATTTTACTCCTTGTCAAGCACCTGAGGAAGGGAGCTGTCATTGCTAGGGGTCCAATTTAGAAGACGTTCTCAATAGGAGCTGTTTCTGTCAGCAGCCTCCTTGGGATAATAACCCATGTAGACATTCAACAAGTAATTTCTCAACACCTGCCATGTGTCCAGCTTTAAGGTTCAACTGTTTCCCAGTTAAGATGGCTTTCTTAGGCCTGTGTTGGTCTGGATGTTGATTTTTATGACCCGGTCAGCTCCACCCTGTACCAGCCTCCCTCTGCCAGCACTTTGGGGGCATCTGGTCAACGGAAAGATGGGAGCCTCTTGGCAGAAGGAAACTTAAACAGCCATAAAAGGATTTTCTAAATATGCCCACAATCCAATATAACCCTTGGTAATTTGATTTGTAGGAAATGGAAAGCAGAACATTACACACAGAGTGCTTATCTATAATTCATAATAATTACTGTAACGGGGAATCTATTGTATAGATAGATGTAGGAACGCAAATTATGCCCCCAGAAGAATGCACTTCTGGCTGAAATGGCCCTTTATGTCCTCCTAATCTACCTACACTTTAGTGTATATCACTAAGTTGCCCAGTAGTTTAAGGTTTTTTGGGGCTACCTGTGGAAAGCTGAAGAATTTCTCCTTTTGATGAGAGAGATCACTGACCCATTTTGTAAGAGAAACTTAAGCATTGTCTTAGCCTAGTTGTGCTCTAGTATTCCGGCCTTTGGGCAATCACAGCATAATATTTGGGAATTTACTGATTTATTTATTTGTGATATTTATGATCTAGTGTTATGACAGGAGAATTTTCTCATCAACAGAAAGGACATGGCCTCTTCATTTTCTTGTTCTACTGCCAGTTCAATTCAGTTGGGCTGAAGGCAGATATGCCGTTAGGGACTGTGGCCCCCTGAAATGGGCTGTAGGGATAAACAAATTTGCGAAGCGCAACAAAAAGAATGGAGACAGTAACTTGTTTTGAATGCAGACTTCAGAACTGCATATTCTTATACTATATTAGTCCATTCACCTTTGCTAGGTTGTAAGATATATACATAAATTTCTTGAGAGTAAAGGTAGACAGTGCTACATATTTCTTAAGAAAATAATTGAGACAACTTAATTTTTCATATCTGACATCTCTCTCAGAATCCCCTTATGACCCTCCCATTCCAACCCAAGAGAGCTTTTTGTAGCTGTTATTTTCAACACTGATCATAGATCTCTTTTAGTTGTTCATTTTACAGTTTATAATTGTCCATCATCATTTACTTTGGTCTGTCAGGGAAACATTCAAAATCTAGCCACTACTTTATTTTTAGTGGCAGAGCGTGTCTACTCTTCAGCTGCTGGGAATGCTGGTCCTGGCTGCGAATCTTGTTTGCTTTAAGTTGCAATGCTTTCAGCCCCATGTGTTTTAGTTTTTGGAAGCAGCTGTATTGGTAAAGCTTCTGGCTGAATTACTGGACAAAGCCCGCATTATAAAAATCCTCGGCTTGTTTGCTCTTCACTTCAAAAAGACTGTGGGCTGCCAGCTTGTCATACTCATATTACCCACATGCCTGCTTAAGTTTTTACCAGCAGGCATGAATCTCTTAGTCTCTGCTTTTTTTTTTTTTTTAATTGGTTGGCCTATAGCTATTTGGTTTGATACTGATCTGTCAAAGACAAATCATAAAGAGGCTGGCACAAGACAGCTGGCAGTCTATGGCCCTCCCAGTAGCAAGGAGGTTTTGGATGAAGGATTTGACTTTTTCCCCTGGTCAGCATCTTCAGAATAGAGCTGAAACTGGCAGAGAAGCCTTCTGCTGGCTCTCAGAAAGCTGACTTCTCTGTCTTTGAACTCAGAATGTGTGTGGGGTGAGAGTGTTTGCATGCATTGATATCAGGGACCCTAAAGCAGTAAAGCAGGTTATGGTAGGAAACAATAGCACACTGTGGTATAAACAGCCTTATATGCCTAGACATCAAGAGGAGGAGGAAGTTTCAGTTGGTTGGTGGCCCATGAAAGCAGTGGAATTCCATCAATCCTATGTAGTTGCGCAAGTGCTTAAATTGTCACCATATCGCTGCTGCTTTCCTTGCTCCTAAACTAATCCTGCTGTTTCTCCAATTTTCAAAATGCTTATTGGGCCTTCACTGCCATTTCTGATTTTTATTATCACCACGACCCAACTCTCTTTTATCTTTCCTTATGATTTGTTTTGCATTAAAGAACTTCTGGATAGCTGAAGAGATTAGTGGATAGAAGTTGAATTGATCTGTAGTTGGTTCTTGGTATGTATATTGCATATCATGGAGTTCATCCTCCAGAGTTCAAGATAAATGATAGGAAACCAGAGAATCAGCTTCCTTTAGGTTTTTACTGAGTCTGGTTCTGACAGGAGATTTCAAGGAAGATTTGAATAGCAGAGCTCCAAATTTAGCTTGTGGAAAGGTTCTCAGTATCAAAACTTTTTTTTTTTTGTCTTTTTCCCATTTCTTGGGCCACTTCCACGGCATATGGAGGTTCCTAGGCTAGAGGTTGAATTGAAGCTGTAGCCGCTGGCCTACACCAGAGCCACAGCAATGCGGGATCTGCAACCTACACCACAGGTCATGGCAACGCCGGAGTCTTAACCCACTGAGCAAGGGCAGGGATCAAACTGGCATCCTCATGGTTCCTAGTCAGATTTGTTAACCACTGCACCACGATGGGAACTCCTCTCAGTATCAAAACTTTAAATAGTAATGAATCTTGTGCTTGAATTAAAATCAGAAAAGTTTTTTTCTGAGGTCCGCCAAGATTAGAGGTGCAAAACCTCAGCCTTTGGACCTGATCTGGTCCACAGATGAGATTTTAGCCTGGACATTTATAACTCTACCAAATGACTCTCTTTCTTCTTTCTTTCTTTCTTTTCAGTTGACTTAGTTGTTATTACTTTAAAAAAACAAACATTGAGAGAATTCACATGAAAATCTTAATTTCCAGCCTTGTGACACTAAGTTCTAGCAATACTGGGCTTATATTCTTGCCTACAAAATAATTGGATGGAGCTTAATAATGGCTATCTCTTTTAGATAGGCATATTTGTCAGAATCTCCATGAAACCCTGTGACTTCTCTGCCACTGAGGCTAGTGTCAATTGCCAACTTGTCCTATTTACCATTGCGCCTTTTTAAAGGTAGCATTTGGAACCTTTGACATTACACTCATGCCACCTTGCTTTCTTCTCCCATTCTACTCACCTGCTTGGCTCTTAAAAATACTTGCATTTGTGGTAACTGCTTTCATCTCTGAGGCATGAGAAGTACAGAACAGAAAATGATGGTTTTATCAAGACACTTAGGCACTTATCAAGACACTCAGACACTAAGGTCTGTTGGATTTATTTTGCATGGTTTGTTTTTGTAAGATTCTGGTGTCTGAATACTTGTGGTATCAGGAATAATGTGAAAAGCAGATGCAAAAGAGAGACTTTGTTATCTCTGTTAGCTATAAGTGATTCAGGATGGCAGTAATGCACTAGTGGAGGGAGGGAGAATGAGAGGTCACAGGACTGGGGAAAGCTTAAGTATAATGAACTGTGAATCCTTTGAAGAAAAAACAAGCCCTTCATATCCTTCTCTATGATGGGGATTACAAAAGAAAACCCAGGCTTGAACCCTACCTCTCTTTGTGACTACATCAAATAAGGAAATATGAGATCCATTGTGTATTGTCTTGAGGCTCACTGCAGTACAGCCTTCCCAGATGAGTTCTATGTGTGTATATGGGGAGAGGACCATGGCTGGAAGAGGCCACTAAGAATTCAATCACTTTACTCCAGGTGTCTTGGATCTGCGGCATTTAATACCCATCTGGCCTCTTTATGGGAAGAGACACATCAAGGGGAAATCACATACAATATCCTTTGGGTGCCTGATAAATATTTTTAGATGAATTTGTAGCATGCTGTTTGCTTGTTTGTTTATAGCAAGGAAATCACAGACAGAAAGTGATTGGCTTCTGGCTTTTTAAAGATTGGCTCCCCAGGAAGACATTGCCATTTGAAATTACTTAACATTTTTTTCCCCCAATATAAATGCTTAAGGCAAGAACTAGATTTTATACCTAGCAAATAGCAATGTAAATGTCAAAGAACATATTCCAGAGCATTACACTTACAGCTCTTAAAATGGCATCTTAGAATGGTATTAATCACTGTCAGTTTTGTGTACAACATTTCATCAATTAAATAGCAAAAGGACCTGTCCTTTCATGGAAAGCAAATAACACATATGGATTTCCTCTTAGCAATTAGCTGAACATTCTGCATTTCCTTCTTGTTTGCAAAAAGGGCTTGGACTGAAACCATCAACATGTTTGTGTTCTTCATGGGTAAAGCAAAGCAGATGTGTAACAGCTTCAGTAGAATCCAGATTCATTTATAAAGTATCTTGTGAAACATCTTGATGTGGAAGCATTTCTGCATCGTTAGATCTTTTCGAGTTGAATAGATGGTGACACCCTATAAAAATTGTGCAGTGCTTTAAAGTTTGTCGTGTCTTGAGTAGAGGTTTTCAAGACTGTGTCACTATGTGTATGGAGAAGGGAGTTTAAAATGTTCAAGCTTAATGTGAAAAATTTATTTCCAGCAGGGACTAGTTTCAACTAGGCCTATGGATTTATAAAATGATGAGGCAATTTTATGCAGCAAAGACGGATGATACAACTGCAGTTTACATAAACGGCAATGGATTAGCACTTAAACCACTTTCCATGTATGCTTAAACAATCTTCCACAACTCTCAAAAATCTCTTTTTATAAACTCCATCATTTATCTGGGATTAAAAGGGCAATGTTTTGACAACATTGTTGATTTACATGTAACTCATCATTTGTTTATCATTTATCTGAGATGATTAGTGCCTGAACTTCATACGCATGGAATGTGTATTACACTTGTTTACATTTTTGGCAGATGATGCCCTTTTTAATGTACTTTTTAGGGCTCAGGACAGCTTGGTGACTTTGATGATCCTTCTAGTAATCAGTCCCATCTAAGCCTGAGGGAAGCTGAAGATTTATAACTTTTCAGCACAGTTCAATTTTAGTGATAATCCATCAAAGTCCTTAGTATTCTTTCCAGATCCTAGCCTCAGACCTAGTCCGACAAGATGCATTGGTCTCTGAAAATTGGTCCTTTGGGCCATGAAATCCTGTAGAGAGCCAGGAGTACAGCACCAGGCACAGGTATTCCCAAATGTACAAGTGTATATGAACAAATAGAAATGTGGATTCAATACATCAAGAGATTCTCTATATTAGTAAAACACATACACACACGCATACATATTCCAGGCAAGATGTAATTATTATGCTCCAAAATTATCTATCCATCTAAAATAGCTTTTGCGTTCATTCACACTTCCAATGATAGAAGACGCCTGTTGCCAACTATCAGGATGTGTTTCCTCATCTAGGACCATCTTAAATTGATTTCATGGCTTAAAATAAGAAAGGAACAGCCAGAGGAAGTAACTGAAAATGATTTCTATTTGTAGAATAACTTCAGTGGTTGGGTGTTAGGTAGATGATTATATACTCTATAAGTTGAAAGTTTGACAAGGTGGAGGAATTGTGTTTTTTTTTATGCAACATAATTCCTCTGAGAGCTGTTTATAATGAGAAAAGCACTGAGCAGAGGCAAACTCTGCTCCATGGGATCAGCAGACAGTGTGGAGAGTCAAAGTTGGCAGCTCTAGGTGTGTAAGTCGAGCTGGGCAGAGCAGGAAGGAAAGAAGCACGGCAGGAACTTCTTACCTATCTTAAGTGGAAAGATAGGTAAGAGGCAACTTCCATGAAAGGGAGATCTGGGCTGAAAAAGACGTGTCAAAAATAATATTTAAGATGAATTTCTGTGAAATTCTGTGTAAATTCTCTACATTATACACTAAAACAATTCACAGTCAAGATCTACATAGTATTTCAGGCCTTCTCTGGCCAGACTGCTGTTTCACTGAAGACAATGCTATACAAAGAATGGTCCAAGTGAGAGATGGATATACTGGGCTACATATGGGGTTCTGTCCAAATCATTACCTGATAATTAAATTAAAAGTGCACTTTCATTATGACTATCTATATTTTGGAATTACATGGAAATGAGTACTAAGAAACCTGGACTGCATTTCAATATCATGCAATTTCACAAAACATGGACATATAGGAATGTTGCTTCTATTTTGCATACATGTCTGCACAATATATATACAGTAGGAAAAGATAAATATAGAGGTTTGGGAGAGATTTAGTTCTAGAACTAGATCAAAAATAGGAAGAATTAACCTGTATCAAACACATAATGTCCAGGAAGAACTTAGATTCAACAGTATCTTATTTATTAGATGATGGATTAGCCAAAAGTATCAAGAGAAGAAGAGCTATCTAAAAGGACTCAGTCTTTTTTCTTCTAGAAGATAAAGCCTCTGGATGAGAAGGTCATGAGACATCAATAAGAAAACAGTAAAGTAAGAAGAGGATGTATCCAACAGCTAGAACTTAAGGAAATGAGGAGAGAGCCTTGAGTTGCTGGAGGAAAATTTGGAGATGAGAAAGGAGAGAGTAGAGGAGATGAGTCAGCCACAGTGTCACTGACTCTTAGCCAGATTTTAAGTGGCTAAGGATTGCTTTTAAAGACAATATGCACACTACTGTATATAAAACAGATAACCAACAAGGGCCTACTCTATAGCACAGGGAACTCTACTCAATATTTTGTAATAACCTATAAGGGAAAGAATCTGAAAAAAAAAATATATATGTATAACTTAATCACTTTCCTGCACACCTGAAACACACTGTAAATCAACCATACTTCAAAAACAAAACAAACAAAAAAACAAAGACAAAGCTTTAGATGAGATGAAGTTAAGGTAGTCTATGCGATGGCTATAATTTAAGAGAGGAGATGGCTGCTGCTCCTGGCTTGCTCAGAAACAGTCCTCTGGAAGGGTTAAATCTAGTACTACTGGTCTGTGTTCTGGAGCATCATGTTGGCTAGTTTGAGATTAATGGTTGAGGATCAACAGAGGAAGTCTTAAAAATTCCTCTGTGAACAAAGAGGCTTAAAATTGATTTTTAACTTAGACTCAATGGATACCACTTTATGAGGAAACTGGAGTTGTTCTTGGAAAGAGAGCCCATACTTGGGCTCATTCAATACTTTTGCAATATCTCAATGGACTAGAACAAATCTCTGGGGACTTGGCCACAACCATGGGACTGGAATTAAGCAAGCTTTGAGTACACGAGTAGAGGCCAGCTCTCCTAGAAACCTGTGAAATTAATAGGAGGTGCTATGCCAGGGACTGGAATAAAGGTCTCTCTAAATGTGGTTCGAAGTGCCACTGAAATGAACAAAACATGGATATCACAGCAAGGAAAATAACTGAGAATCTACAGGCATTCAGGTCATCTATAGATTCAAACTCCCCAGGAACTACCACGAAGAAGAGCTGAAATACGCATTTTGAATAGACAACTATGACTCCACAAGAGAGAAATACTTAGACCTCAGTGTTGAGACTGAAGCAACTGGAACTGCGGGCCATCCACCAGGGGGCAGTAAATCAAAGCATAGTCAATCTGGAACTTGAAGCTGATTTGGGTTTTATAATTAAACCAAGGAGACATCATTATTCTTTCTAGAGGAAAAAGAGGAAATTCTAGTAAACCCCACAAACGCAGACAACTAAGTTTAAGTCTGAGATGCTGGAATGATTTGGGCAGTTAGAATGATAGGGTTACGCTTCAGTTTCATGGAGTCTCACCTTCCAGCAAATAAAGTCTTCCTGGCTAGGGACAAGCCAACTGCAAATCCTAAAGAGGCTGCTTACAGTCAGGTTGGAGTCTAGCCCCCTTGTCTGTTTGAGGAGTGCCATGGTGATCAGAAGCAGAGTTTCTTTGGTTCTCTAGCCACCCATTCCACAGGATTTTGCAGACCTCAGCTCATTCGGGGTGCTCAGAAATTTGGGGGGTAAGAGATGATCCTATTTTTTCTCATATTGCTATAGCAAGAGCTTCCAATAGCCAGCAGTCCCATGAGGGAAATAATTAAGTGAATACGCCTTGTTCCTTGTATAACCAGCAACACAGACTCTGTGGGAGGCTGATATCACCTCAGAAAGCTGGCAAGTTTTGCTCTTAGACTTACTATGAAGAGCTCTGAAAGGTCACAGTGCCCAAGAAGACTCATGGTCATCTCAGTAAAGGATGGGGAAGGAAACTGATTATGAGATTCCATAATGTGAAGAGGAAGAATCCCAGGATAGCTCATACAGATACTATGCTAGTCTTTATGGAACACTACCAAGATAAAACCAGAGAGATGATGTAACAATACACACTAGCTAACATGTATTTTGCAACTGCCATTCATCAGCCATTGTTCTAAATATTTACATAGAATAAGTTATTTAATCCACATAATAACCCCAGCGTGAGATACTATTGTTACTACGTTTTGAGACGAAGAAATGAAGGCACAAAGACGTTAAGATCCCACAGTACAGCTTGGCAACGCAGCTTGTGCTTTTACTGAACAGTTCTGCTTTTGTTTGTAGGCAATTTTATTCATTAGCTTCAGGGGGTAGACTACCAGAGTTGATTATTATGAGAAAGGTAATTGTGAATTTTGGGGAGAGAGAAACATGTCAAATAAGATATTTAGAGCACATTTTACATCGAATGCTATGTATCTTCTGTCCTTGATACCTTCATACTCTAGTTTTGAGAAATTATGAGTATGAATCTCTATTGTTCAAGATTTCTGGAATTGAATTTCTCTATTTTTGAATGCAGCGCTATGTAAAAGGGTTCATAATTGTGACCAGCTATATTCAGGTTGCAATAGGTGGTATAATTTTGAAGCAACTTTATCATTGGTTATGTAGTTGCTGATTTTCTTTGTCTTTTATGTCAAGGTCCCCTCCCAAAGTTATTAAAACTCTTTAAAAGATGGAAATTCAGAATAATATAGACTGTAGTGTGAGGTGACATCACTGGCAGAGAAACTTTAAGCACAGTGTGACATGTTATCCTGCTTGTGTCCCAGTTGCTTTTAAGAGCTGTGTGACTTCAGAAAATCATAAGAACTCTCTGAGCCTTAGGATATCGTCTATAAAAGGGAAACAATCTTCATTTAACACAGTTTTTGAGAGAATTAAATGACATTGTGATCATAAAATGAGTGGTAAAATTCCTGGCACATAGTGAAATATAATGTAATACATCACTATCATTGTTATTAGCACGTCTCTCCCCTGATTGGTAGTATCAGTTTAGTCTGAAGTGCAGAACACATCAAATTAGACTGAAAAAATTTGACTCTAGTAATCTACTATTGTGTTCATGTTGTCATTAATAACTAGCAGCAATAATGGACACATCAATAACCTCCCATTTTTTTTTTTGTCTTTTTAGGATGGCACCTGTGGCTTATGGAAGTTCCTGAGTTAGGGGATGAATTGGAGCTGCAGCCCCCAGCCTATGCCATAGCCACAGCTATGTCAGATCCGAGCTGCATCTTCAGCCTATGCTACAGCTTGTAGCAATACTGGATCCTTAACCTGCTGAGTGAGGCCAGGGATCGAACTCACATCCTCATGGAGACTGTGTTAGGTTCTTAACTCCCTGAGCCACAAAGGGAACTCCTGTAACCCTCCATATTTTTAAAAAAATTATAGTCGATACATGTTTTTATAATTCCTGTTGTACAGGAAAGTGACCCAGTCACACAGAGTTTCCTTTGCTGTAGAGTAGGATTCCATTGCCCATCCATTCCAAGTGTAACAGTTTGCACCTACCAACCCCAAACTCCCCATTCATCCCACTCCGACTCCCACCACCCTCCCTGCTGGCAATCACAAGTCTGCTCTCCTTGGCCTTATCTATTTCTATTTCTGTTTTGTAGATAGGATCATTTGTGCAAAATAGTTTAGATTCCACAAGTAAATGACATCATATGGTATTTGTCTTTCTCTTTCTGAGTTATTTCACTCAGTATGAGAATCTCTAGTTCTATTTATGTTGCTGTAAATGGCATTATTCTGTTCTTTTTTATGGCTGAGTAGTATTCCATTGTATATATGTACCACATCTTCTTAATCCATTCATCTGTCAATGGACATTTAGGTTGTTTCCAGGTTTTGGCTATTGTGAACAATGCTGTGATGAACATGGTGGTGTATGTATCTTTTTGAATGAATGTTTTGTCTAGATACGTGCCCAGGAGGAGGACTGCTGGATCATGTGGTAGTTCTCTAGTTTTCTGAGGTACTTCATTCTGTTTTCCATAGTTAACCCTCCAATTCTGAAGTAATTTTTCTACCTGGTTTCTGATGTCCTTCCTACTACACGCTTCTTACCATCTCTTCTCTTCTTTCCTAGTTCCTGTTCCTCCTCCCATCTCTGTAATACTGAAATGTGTCAAGGCCATGTTCTTAGAATGTTCACCTTTATCTGAACTCATATATATATATATATATATAAATTATAGTTGATTTACAATGTTGTGTCAATTTCTGCTGTACAGCAAAGTGACCCAGTCATACATATATATATATATACACACACATTCTTTTTAACGTCACATTTACATTGACTACTCCCAACTAGCTCTCCAAACTAGAACTCAGCTTAGACTCATATATTCAGTTGCTTATTAGCATCTCCACTTAGATGTCTAATGACTTTTCCCCTAAAACTTACTCTACCCACAGTCTTCACTATTTTCAGTTGCTAAAAAAAGCAAAAACAAAAATACCAGAAAACCTGAATCATTCTTGATTCCCATTTTCCCTCATACACTACATTAATTCCATTCCATTAAGAAATGCCATTGACTCCATCTTCAAAATATTTTCAGGATCTTACAACTTCTCATTGCCCCCTCTGCTACCATCCAAGTCCAAGCTGCCATCATCTCTTCTTCATTCTTTCAAGTGCCTCCTAACTGGCTTTACTGCTCCTACCTTTGCCACTCAGTCTTTTCTGAATCCAGTGTTCAGAGTAAGCCACTTAAAAATTAAGATCCTGTCAAACCTCTGTTCATAACCAGTGTCACTCAGACCAAAGCCAATTAAAAAAAAAGAAAGCGTAAAAATTCTGAACAATCCTGGTCATTTTTGCCTCTACTTTTCTTTTTCTTTCTTTCTTTCTTTCTTTCTTTCTTTCTTTCTTTCTTTCTTTCTTTCTTTCTTTCTTTCTTTCTTTCTTTCTCTCTTCTTCTTTCTTCTCTCTCTCTCTCTCCTTCTCTCTCTCTCTCTTCCTCTCTCCCCCCCCCTCCCCCTCCCTTGCTCCCTCCCTCCCTCCTTCCCTCCCTCTGTCTCTTTCTTTCTTTCGTGTCTTTTTGCTATTTCTTGGGCCGCTCCTGCGGCATATGGAGGTTCCCAGGCTAGGGGTCGAATTGGAGTTGTAGCCGCCAGCCTACGCCAGAGTCACAGCAACGTGGGATCTGAGCCGCGTTTGCAACCTACACCACAGTTCACCGCAACGCCGGATCCTTAACCCACTGATCAAGGGCAGGGATCGAACCTACAACCTCATGGTTCCTAGTCGGATTCGTTAACCACTATGCCACGACGGGAACTCCTCTTTCTTTTTTTCTTTCTTTTTTTTGTCTTTTTTTTTAGGACCACACCCACATTAAATGGAGGTTCCCAGGCTAGGGGTCTAATCGGAGCTGTAGCTGCTAGCCTACGCCACAGCCTCAGCAATGCCAGATCCGAGGCACATCTGCAGCCTACACTGCAGCTCACAGCAACGCTGGATCCTTAACCCACTGAGCGAGGCCAGGGATCAAACCCGCAACCTCATGGTTCCTAGTCAGATTCATTTCTGCTGCACCACAACGGGAACTCCTGCCTCTACTTTTCTAACTTCACGCACACTCTTTCTCTAGACAGCCTGGCCTCCTTGCTTTTCCTAGAATATCAGGCCCATTCCTTTCTCAGGGCATTTACACTGGCTTTGCTCTCTGCCTTGAGAACTTGGTTTCTAAATATTGGTAAAACTCTCTCACCCCTTTGACCATGCTTTTTACAATGGTAATCTCTCATTGTCCCTATCTTCCTGCATGAAGTTAAACTGGACTAAGACATGTGACTGTATTATTTTTCTGCAGAGAAGTTATCATCAATTAATACGCTTTAATTTTATTTACATTTTCTACTGTCTGATTCCCCAACTTGAGTATTTAACCTCCAGCAGGGAAGCAATTTCTGCTGTTATAGCCTTTGCTATATTTTCAGAGCTAGACCATCCAGTTTTGGTGAACAGTAAAAACAGCCCCTGAATGACATGACAGACATTCAACAAGCACCAGTTGAATAAATGCACAATTTGTGTATTCCTTATCAATTAGACACAATGTTTTACTATAGCAATTACTGCAACTTTGTGGAGCTTCAGCCAACAGGTATGACTGCATGCAATAAGTGAATTTCAATTCACTTGCAAGGCTGATTTCAAATATCCGTGTATCCATGCACACACACACATAGCCTGTAATGTTTAGGGTAACATTTCCTTCTAGGATGTGTAGTTAGGGAAATCATCTTAGGTCTTATTTCCCCCTCCCCACCAAAAAAAATGATGGAGAATGCTTTAGCAGAGCTAAAAAAATTTAAGAATGTATTTATTTCCTCTTTAGTGTTTATAATTATTTTCTTTTCATTCTTACTTGTGATACCACTGGTAATGCAAATCACAGAGCCCAACACTAAAATTTTCCTGCTATTTGGAATTCAGGCAGTAGTTGTCTTTACCACCTGCTCTATTCTTGCCAACAACTGAAGGGGCTATTATATTACACGCATGGACTGTCCAATGAGCAAAAGGCCAGGTGTCATTTTGAGTGACAGCTTTCCAGTTGCAAAAACTATAATTCTGTTCATTCAATTGAGTGATTGTGTGGCTGAATGTCACTCTGCCTTCAGAATGTCTCCCCTCAACTTCCATTGTTTTGACTACATTCTGGAGTTGATGTCGTAAAGAGAGGGTGGTGTAATGCAGAGAGCACTGACAGTTTGCTGCATCTGCAAGCTGGGGCATGTCTCCTGCTGCAGTGTTTATATCTTTGGCTAATAGTGATATAATTCCTCTTTCTTTTTTAAAAGTGGCAGGTAGTTGGGATTTGTGCTTTTGTTCTTTTATAAAAGGAGAAGCAGACTCATGCAGGTCTGTAAAGATAGGATTTATTTAGTTCTCAGATTTGGATCTAATTCCTCAACAACATTCTTATATTAACTTAGTTGAATGGAAATAATAAAATGATGTCTGTGCTAATCTGATTATATCTATCCCCTCACTTAGAGTGGAGATGACTGCATGGCTGATTTGGCTGCAGCTGTTCTCATACAATGTTACTGTGTCAAGACAGCCACAAGGATGAGCCTATAAATGAAGTGGTCTGGTCAACTGGCCACAGGAAATGGTCAATGGACTGTTTTTTTTTTTTTTTTTTTCTTAGCAGCGCTTAGCAGAACTGTCTTTTCTCTAGTGTCCTGTAATATTAGTGAAAATGTCTACAATGCCACTGGCCCAGATAGTAATACAGTTGCTTTGGTTAGTTCAACAATCTCTTAAGAATTAGAAAGATTTATTCTTTGGGATCAGATCTTGAAGTAGGTAGAAAAGGCATCTCTCCTCATGGCATAACTGGGCTAGGGCTCAGCAATTTAGCCTTAATCTAAACAACAGTGGCATCATATTATGAAGCTCTTGACACTTAGGCTGGGGACTGAGGCTTTATTCTTTTAGGAAATCTTTGTCCCTGGGCAAGGTTCTCAGTCCCATTTCAGAAATATGAATGTGTCAAAGTCGGCTAAGCATTCACCAAAATTCATTTTCTGCTTTTCTCAGGGACACAGCTATACATTTTCTCCAGTCTCTTTGGTTATGTGAAGCTAGATGATAAAGTTTTGGCCAGTGAAATGTGAGTGGAAGGGATGTGTATCACTCCTTGTCAAAATGGTTAAGAAATGGTGTGGGATCTGTTCTGCTGGCGAATGAAGGCACTCCGAGGATCGGGACATGGGTAGAGTGGTGAGACAGAAAGATTTCAAATTCCTGAATGGGGACTGCTTTACTAGAAATACCTGTACTAGAGTGTAACATGAGTTGTGTGAATGTATTAAACTTTAGAATTTACTTGCAAACAACATCTAGCATTACCACCCTAATTTAGCCTTTCAGCATAGGCAGAATGAATAGGGAGGGGAAGAATCTGGCGTGAACAGGACTAGCTGGGCTGCTCTTGCAGATATAAAGTATATCAGCTGATTCTAGAGTTGAAGCAATAAAGGACAGAGAATTCTGAAGGAATATTCATTGCACTGGATGTAAAGGATAAATTAAAGGGGACAAAAACCAGTATTTCAGAAATCAAAATAGCAGTTACCTCAGACAAAAAGGGATAATTGGGAAAAAGAGCTGAAATAGGGATAATGATTATGAAGTAGATGCAATGAATGTTGTTTGACACATGAGTAATAAGAGGAACTGGAAATATAGTTTGGGAGACTAGGTGAGAGATCAGGCTGTAGCTGTAGATTTATGAGTCATTAATATCTGCAAAGAAACTGAGAGGAATAGATGAGATGTGTGAGGGTGGCACAGATGAGAATACTACTGTTAAGAGATAAATAGGAATCAGTAAAGAAGGCAGAAAAATAACCACTAGACAAAAGGAAAGAACAATGGGGTGACAGGGAAGAGAAAGTTTATTAAGTAATCTCTTTTTTAAACACTGACAAATGATTCAGGTAATCAAAAAGGAAAGTAGTGAAAGGACCATTTGCTTTGACTTTTTTATGCTTCTTCTGGGGGTATCCCTCTGTATGGGTGTGATGGATCTATATATGTATATATTCTTGCCATGTAATTTTGAAGAGGTGTAAGCTCAGGACAAAGGAAGCATGAGACACATTTTGGACTGAGTGTATATTTCAAGATCCATCATATATTCATTGAGCATCTTTTATATAGTAAGCATTAAATAAAATGGGTAAAAGGTCAGACCACTAGCCATAATACAGAGTGCTTTAAGGACAAAGGGATGGAGTTGAAGTATCTTTTTCAGGCATGTAGGGATGGCTCAGAGAGAAGGAGATATCAATGCAAAGTGAATTTCAAACAGAAAGTACAGAAGGAGCAAAGACAAACAAACATGCAGATAGGAAAGAACTGAGGAATGCTGAGAGGTTATGTGTGGCTGGACTGCTGAGAGATGAGGCTGGAAAAGGAGGGCCTCTGGGACATGTTCTGCAGCAGTGTGGATCTACTGAGAATTTTCAGTAGAGCAGGATACAATCTGTGCTTTGGAAATATGATTCTGGTATCCTTGGAGAGGAGGGATTAGAGATGAAGGACACTGGAAATATAAAGGCCCATTAAAAGATTAAGACAATTGTCAGGTAAGAAATAGAGGGGATCAGTGGGTAGAGTACAGCGTACATGTTCTAGAACTGGAAATTCTCTGGCTGCCAGTGTGGAAATGGGTGGCAGGTTTATGAAAAATTCAACAATGATGCCTAAATTTGAGGAAGCCATTATAGGCCTACGGGGTGGGAACTGGTATTATGTATCTAGATTATTATCTACCATATCCAATCTGGGAACACAAATTACTTTCACCCTCAAAGAATATCTAGAATCCATCTGCTACTCATCACTTCCTCCTCTGCTACTCCAGCTAGGCCAAGCTGCTGCCCTCCCCTGCCTGGATAACTATAACGCTTCTACTTTTAGCTTCCTGTAGTCTATTTTCAATTCATCAGCCAAAGTTATCCTTCTAAGTACAAGGACAAGTCTCTCCTTTTTCAATAGCTTTCAGTCTCTCTCAGGGTAAAGCCAAAATTCTCACATGATCTATAAGAGATTTATCCAATAGGCCTTGCCTTCTGTTCCCCTCTCACTGCTCCCCTCACACCCACACATACCCATTATCTGCCACCTGGCTCCCTGGGCTCCTGTGTCATTGACTTTGTGTTTCCTATAATAATGCCAGGTATCCTGCCTCAGGTTCTTTGCACTTGCTTTTGTCTCTGTTGCGAATGCACTTTCTTGGATATCCGCATGATTCTGCTTTCACTTTTTTTTTTTTTTTTTTTCAGGTCTCTAGTTAAATGTCGTATTCACAGAGAAGCTTTCCCTGGTTACTCTACCTAAAATGTAAGCATGCCCCTTCCATCCCTTCTGTGTTTAATTTTGACTCCTAGCCATTTAAATTGGTTAGTGTACTTGTTTTTAATTTAATTACCTAGTTTATTGTGTGTCTTCACAAGGGTGGAATTAAAAAAGTGTAAACTTCACGAGAGTGGGATTAAAAATTTTTTCTCAAAGTGTGGTATAAGAAAGTGCTTGGCACACAGCCATTGCTCAATACTGTTGAATGAATAAAGTTCCAAGGAAATGCAACTTTACAATAAAAAGGCTGGGAAAATTATTTCATAAGAATAAAAAACATTAAGATGAACTCTCAGATCTCCATCAGCCATGCTATTTATCAATATTTCTCCAAAGTGCTTTAAGTAGTGTTTAAAATACATTAACTAAATAATAAAGTAATAACAAAAGACAATATATAATTATGGTTGATTTTTAAATGTTGAAACGGGGATTACAGGAAGAATCTTGAGAATATGTAGCATAAAAAGTAAGGCCTAGAACATATTTCTCGGATGGAGCGAAGAGTGGAATCAGAGGATCAGCCATGCCATCTCTGTGAATTCCACATGCACATTGGGAGGCTGGATGCAGAGAGCTGGTGAGAGGTTCCAAGTCACTCAAGGGCTAAACACTTCCTTACACTTCTTTGAGATAGCAAAAAGGAATTAATTCTTGCTTATTCTCTATTCTAAATCATTACATTAAAAAGTTATGTAACAACATAGGTCATAGACCTCTTAACAACTCCAAACAATTCACCAATGATGTAACTAAGCACTGTAAGCTTTAGGAAAATGTGTCTTATAAAACAAATGAAGGGTAGGTGGAAAATATAATTGTGTAATGTCCGATCTAAAGAATTGAAGCAGGGAAAAAGGTGAAGATATTAAAGTCAGTCTTACAAACTGCATGATTGATTTATCCATTTGTCAACATTGATTGAATTTTTCCTTTGTGTTAGGCACTGTTCTGATGGTAGGAATGCAAAATTAATAAGAAATATGCCCATTGAAGATAAAATTTTCAGTGTAATCAGGAACATATGTGAGAAATATGTGGGGAATAATTATTTTACTGTATGATAGGGTTATACAAAAGATGTTATGGGAGGCAATGAGAAGAAAGTATTCAATCATGAAAGCCTTTTGTTTTGCAATCCAGAAAGTAATTGTGAGGAAAAAAGAACCGTTAATGGTTTCATGAATATACACAGGCTTATAGTAATATAAAATATAAAAATTAATGTGAGGAAGTATTTATACTATTTTTAACTAATAAAATTGATAACTGAATCTTGAATGATGCAGCATCCTTCTAGATGACTGTATGTTCAGCAGTTAAAAATTTGCATCTGAAGTTCAAGACAGAGGTTAGGACTAGAGAGCAGCATATTGACACTATTGATTCTTAGATGATAAAGCCATGGAGGTGAATAAGCCTACTCAGAGAGTACAGAGCAAGAAGACAAACCATTCTCTCATTCTCTCTCTCTCTCTACCTGCCTACCTACCTACCTATCTATCAATCGAAGAATGGGTGGAAGAAGAGAAACATGTGACAAAAATGGTGGAAAATTTTCACGGGAGTTAGAGTCAAACCAGGAGACTTATTTTAAAAATCAAGAAGGGAAAATCTGAGGAAAGAAATTCCAAATCCCGTCAAATGCTTCATACTATCAAATGGAATGACTGAAATAAAATATGGCTAATAAAAGAAAATATTTCAGGTGCATTCTTTAATTGATGGATAGATTTAAACTTTTAAACTGGCTTTATTATTCTTTAGACTATTAGGCAACTTCATACCTACAAAAAGTAATTTAGGAACAAGAGAAGAAAATCAAATACAAAGTTTCCAATGTGGCCTTACCATTGTGTCAGCAAACATATTACTTGCTTTTTTGTTTGTTTGTTTTGTTCTTATTAGTCCAATGAGAGCTATGGCTTTTCTCAAAAATTCAGGTTTGGATAACATCCACATGATTTCTGGATTTTCAAAATCTACCCTCTAAGACCATAAGGAGGGTATAGCATGGATCCAATTTTATGGTATCTATATATTTCTTTCCAGGTCACATGTTTCTTGCCCTCTTCTTTCCTAGTATTTCCTATAGATTTTGTCTGTGGTTTTCAAAATCCTGCTGGCATATTTTTGTCATATCTGACATTCATCTTGGTGTGGGCTCAGATATTTCTGGAAGATCAAATCACAGAGTCTAATAAGACACAGATAATGGCATTTTGACTACGTGGCACATCCATTTCTTAATGAATCTAGGGGCCACACTATCTGGTAAGTGGAAGAACTGGCACTAAGAAAGTCTGGGTCACTGGCGGGTGGTAATATGATTACTGGCTGGAAGAAATGTGGATGAGCTGGCCTATGTCTAATCCTTTTGTGGCTTCTTGTGTGACACACTGTAATGAAAACATCACCGCAAATTATAAGAATTGTCAAAATGGGCTACCAGAGGGTTTTTTTTTTCTCTAAAGTTTGCTGCTAACCAAAAAAAAGTACAGTGCATCATATAATACATAGGTTGCTCTCGTTCAGTGGATGTACATGTGAGCCAAACAATTAAATTGATAAGAAAGTTAAACCCTTTTTGAAGCCAAGGTATAGAGGATAATTGTTTAATAAATTAGAATACAGAAATAGGCTGAAAGTCAAGTTTTACACCTGGAGATAAAAGCATATTTGATTTTGAATACTAGGTATTTAGTATGAATATTAAAGGCAGCTGCAATTTATACTTACCACTATTAAAGAGGTTTAGGATATATGATATAACAGCTAAATACACATAGATAAACTCTTCTATAATTCTGCCATTTGGGTCCTTCCAGGAAATTTATATATTAACTGGGGCATGTAATGTAGATTAAAGTTCTTTGTGAAATTAAAAGATCTTAACCAACTCACTACTGAAACCACATCACTAGTGTAATAATAGATATAGCACTAAATGCTTTTCACTGATTTTCTCACTTCTCCCAAGAGCTATTGAGATATGCACTATCACTCTCCCATTTTATAGATGAGTTATCACACAGGCGCACACAGGGAGCAAGGGCAATGTAATTATTCAAGCACCAGGAAGCCTGACTCCAGAACCCAGGCCCTTAGCCACTCACCTAGTCCTTGTCTACCTCTGAATATTTTTTCATGTGCTACCATCTACTTTATCTCATTTGACCTTCTCAGTGCTGTGAGACAGTCAAGTAAGAATAATACTCCTAATTTGATAGACGATTAAATGACTGTATAGGGTCCCATAAGAAGATATGTGACAGACTGGACTAAATTCTGGTTTCTTAATTTTATCTTAGCTTTGCTATCTGTTAATCAATTTCCTTCTTTTAGAGAGAACAAGAATTTTTCCTAAGAAAAACAGTGAGATGTTCTAATGTAGTGTATCTGCGCTTTAAAAAAAAAAATTCCATCATTGACATTTCTCTTAAAGGTAACAAAATATGAAAGCATGTTTTTTCTTTGATGCATTAATTCAATAGGTAGTTGCAAGGCAGTCTTGAGGGGGCAGAAATACAACTTTGGAGGTATTTGGTTTATAGGTAGTAAGCTGATATCACAGAGAATGGGCTCCCCCAAGGAGAAGTATTGTGAAAGTATTACGCCATGGTCAACAAAAATACTCCCTCACCAAAGATTTTAATGCATATAATTAAGAGTCTGAAATAGTTCGACTATTATTCCACTTTAAACATCCCCAGGGCTACTCCCCTCAAATCTAAAGGACAAAGTGAGTTAAATACATACTTAATGCATGCTTAATATGTCCAAAGCACTAGGATAGGGGGCCAAGAATGACTGAGACCAAGCCCCAGCTTTCAAGGAAGGTCTTTTTAATAAGGAATAGGCAAGATGGTGGTTGCGTTAATAAGAGACAGAATGTAAGAAGTGTCATAAGAAAAGTAAAAAACACAATGGGGTTCAAGGAAGGGTGAGAGCACATCTGTTTGGGGGCAATCCAGAAAGTTTTGCAGGGAAACATTTTGTAGGTTGGGTAGGGTTTCAGCAGGGAAGAGTTGTGAGGGGTGAGGGTAGTGGGGGAATTTCAACAGAGTGACTTTCAATACACAAATTGAGAGAATGGAAGGAAATTTACATTCTACCCTCATTTTTTAAAAATTACACCTATTTTTAGTGGTCCTAAAAGAAGAGAAACATGAAATATAGTACAATGGAATCTAAAACTTTATACTGATAAGGGTTTTCTTCCAAGGAAGTTAAAGAATTGTCCGATCAAGATAATCTGAATGATTATGTCCTTTGCAGTAAGTGGAAACTTAAAAAAAAAAAAGAAAAAAGAAAAAAAGAATGCCTAAGTAATTGGCCTTTCAAGAAAAAGTCACTGGAGAGTAAAAATAGAGTCGGTACCATCTTTGGAGTTTCTTCTACCTGTCCACTTCTTAATACAAAATGACAGAGATTATAAGAGCTTAATTTGGGAGCTGAAAAATGGATATTAATGAAATGAGTAGGAAAATGTATACTTCTAATCTGCAACTTTTTGTAACAATTTCTTCTTAAATATGGCTAAGTTTACAAAGGTCCCCTGCTTTTCAAAACATCTAAAAGCTATTTTTCACCTGATAAAAATCTCTCAGCTCATCATGCCAGAATGTCTGAGATTCATTAGAACACACCAAATACATTCCACTTATCAAATGAATGAAAGTACCAGAAGGTTACTTCCCTGAATACAACCCATATAACAAACATGTGTGGCAACTCCCTATGGCCCTATTGGACTGCGGTAGTAACAGACGGTGCACTCAGTCCTTAACTAAGTCTGAGAGTCTCCCTCCTCTTAGGGCACAAAACATCATTCCCCAGGAATTCTTACCCCAAAGTGTTTAAGTTATTAGCACTTAATTACGTTTTAGCTAATACAGGCATTGTCATGGTTCAGAACAAGAAAAACTGGGGGATGGGGGAATCTGCAGTGACTCTGAATTTGAGAAGGGCCAAACAGTTTTTATCAACATTGTCAGGCTGATTGAGGGGAAGCTTGAGGCTGTTTTAATGAACCCAAACTTCAACTCCTGAAAAAGAAAGATTGGAATTTTCTTCTGAGTGAAATAATATTCTAATTGTATGATTTAAGACCCTTCTAATCTGGTTTTCTGTTAATTTGATAACAAGAATTTAGTCTAAACTGAGAAAGAACTAACTGATTAATGCATGGTAAAAGGCCACTTGGAAAGTCCTATGTTTAAATGGCTCAAGTGCATTATTTTAAGAGTTTAAGAAAATTATTTGAATGGGAGTTCCTGCTGTGGCATAGAAAAAATGGATCTGACTAGGAACCATGAGGTTATGGGTTCAATCCCTGGCCTTACTCAGTGGCTTAAGGATCTGGCTTTGCCATGAACTATGGTGTAGGTCACAGATGTGGCTTGGATCCTGCATTGCTATGACTGTGGTGTAGGCCAGCAGCTGTAGCTCCAATTTGACCCCTAGCCTGGGAACCTCCATGTGCCACGGATGAGGCCCTAAAAAGCAAAAAAAAAAAAAAAAAAAAAAAAGAAAGAAAGAAAATTATTTCAAGAGAATTTTGGGACATTACTTTCTTGCTTTTTCTATATTAATCCTAAATTTGCCTTTAAATAAAGACAGATCCTAATTTTAGAGTAAAACTGAACAGAAAGTACAGAGGTCCTACTTACCCCTATTACATGCCATATACACTGCACCAGAGTGGTACATGTGTAGCAGTCAAAGAACCTACATTGACACATCATCACCCAAAGTTTGCAGTTGATGTTATTTCACATTGGTGTTGTACATTCTGTGGGTTTAGACAAAAGTACAGTGACATGTAACCATCACTGTAGTTATCATTCAGAATAGTTTCATAGTCCTAAAAATCCTCTGTGCTCTGCCTGTTCATCCTTCCTTTTCTCCCTAACTCTTGACAGCCACTGATCTTTTTATTGTCTTCCTAGTTTTGCCCTTTCCAGGACATCAAATAGTTGGTATCATACAGTATGTGCGCATTTCAGATTGACTCCTTTCACTCAGTGATACGCATTTAAGTTTCCTTCACATTTTTACATGGCTTGACAGCCCATTTCTTTTTAGCACTAAGTGGTATTTTATTGTCTAGATATATCACAGCATATTGATCCACTCACCTACTGAAAGACACCTTGGTAGCTTTGAAGTTTTGGCAATTAGGAATAAAGCTGCTGTAAACCTTGCTGTGCATGTGTTTGTATGGATATTCATGTTCAGCTCCTGTGGGCTGATACCAAGGAGCACGAATGCTGGATCCTACTCTAAGAGTATGCTTAATTTTGTAAAGAAACTGCCAAACTGTCTTCCAAAGTGGCTGTACCAGTCTGCATTCCAACCAGAAATGAATGAGAGCTCCTATACTCTACATCCTCGCAAGCATTTGGTGTCCTCAGTTCAGGATTTTGGTTACTCTCATAGATTAGTAGTGACATTGTTGCTGAAACCCGGCCTCTGTGCACCAAAACCGAATTGCATCTCAGAGACTGAGTTTTGGGTGAAAGAGAAAGGAATAACTTTATTGCTTTGCCAGGCAGAAGGGCACACTGTGGGCTCATGCCTTCAAAAACTGTGGGTCCTATGTGGGAGGATTTGGTGAGGAGTTTTACAGCAATGGTTCAAGGGTGCGGTTGCTGATCAGTATCAGGACGAGCCTATTCCTCTAATCTGGCCTCAGGGGTCTCTTGAGAATCTTCTGTGGTTCTGGAGGTTGTCAAACTGTGACATTCTCTCTGGAATGAGGAATCCTTCATAAAATAGTTAGCATCTTCCATTTGTTTGGGATTTTAGTCCTGCAGAAGAGCTCAAAGATATTGTTATGTGTATACCCTACCCAGAAGCCCCATGGGTCCTGCTCAGTTTCATTACCTCATTGTTATTTAAACTTGCATTTCCCTAATGATATATGGTATGGAGGATCTTTTCATATGCTTATTTACCATTGGTATATCTTCTTTGTATACTTTGGATACCAATCTTTTATCAGATGTGCCTTTTACAGATACTTTCCCCCAGTCTGTGGCTTGTCTTCTCATTCAGTTGACACTGACACAGTCTTTCACAAAGAAGAAGATTTTAATTTGAATTAAGCCTAGCTTATCAATAATTTTTTTCCCATACATTATGCCTCTGCTGTTGTACCTAAAAAGTTATTATCTACTCAAAGTCATATAATTTTCTATTTTATATTCTAGGAGCTTATAGGTTTGCATCTTACCTTTAGGTCTAGTGAACTGTTTTCAGTTAATTTTTGCAAAGGTTATAAAGTCTGAGTCTAAATTCATTTTTTCACATGTGCATGTCCAGTTGTTCCAGCACCACTTGCTGAAAAGACTCTTTGCCAGATTATATTGCTTTTGTTCCTTTGTCAAAGATCAGTTGACTATATTTGTTGGGGTCCATTTTGGGCTCTCTATTCAGTTCCCTTGATCTATTTGTCCATTCTTTTGCTATTGAGGCAGAATACTAACTCAGGTAGTCAGTGTAGGAGCATGAGCTTCGATGCATTCTTTGATATGGCCATTGATTAACATTTGTGGCTTAAGGGCTCCAGGGAGTAACATCCCCATAGACCTTGTTTACTATAGGGAGTGTACCTACGCCCAGATGGACATTAATCCCTAATCCCCTGTGACTCAGTTTATGGGAAGAGAAGGGCAAAGAAACTATGAGACTTATGGGACATTTCGACCCCTAAGACCCCTATTGGACAAGAACTGACATAGGTAACTGGACAAGGCCAGTGGGAGAAAACCACATCTTTCTGGACTCCACATTGGTACCCACCTATCTTTTAAGGGATAAAAACCCTTATAGGACAATAGAGAGAGGGGGCTCTTCTCACCCCTCCCAGCAGCCCTTGGAGCTATTTGCTTTCCTTTAATAAAGACTTTGCTTGCTTGCTGCCTGTGTGTTTTCAGAGTTCATTCTTCAACTGCTTGAACAAGAACCCAGATTACGGTAACATCTTCCCAGCACCACTGTTACAGGGTGATATTTTTTTTTTTTTAGTGATACAAATTATAATTAGCTGTTACTCTGGATTTATGAAAACATGTCCTTCAAAGTGGGCAAAATATTTCAGTTATACTAATTATTTTTTTCAAGTTTGTGAGACATAGTGGACAGAACCAGACAATTCTCTTTCCAGTGAGATATAAAATGGGATACTTAAATTTCTAAGGCAAAGATCTAGAATCTTGGGTCTTAGAAGGAGGCTTCCTTGTTTTTTCTTTCCACTGCTGACACTTAGACTCTGAACTAGACTATTTTTTTCATGCTTGCCCACTCCAGGCTGGAGCAGAGAAGGTTCCCATGCTTAGGGGCCTGTCCTCAAATTGAATCTGAAAGTGAAAGAATCATTTCTATTGGAAGGTAAGGTGTGGTGGGAAGGGTTTCTATAATACTGAAGCTTGCCTAGAATCAAGTGCTCAAATATCCATTCCTTCATCACCTTTCTCTCTCATTTTGCTCTCTCTCTTCCTTTTAACTAGCCATTTGCAAGTACACTCACTGAAAATGTAGTGGTTCCAAAACTTAGTGATCCCAAAGCATTTCAAAATACAGATTCCTAGGCCTCACTATCCAGAATTTATGATTCTGCAGGTGTGACTGGGTCACAGGAATCTGTAGAGCAAGATCCTGCCAGGTGTTCTCATGCAGATGGTTCTAGAACGCACTTTGAGAAATTCTGGGATAGATTAATACTAATAAATCAAGTGTCAAAGCATTAAAATAAGTAAAAATAAGCACAAAATGGGCTAAATATCATTTAAAATTCAAGATGTTACCAGTTAAAATGCAAATAATCAAATCAAATAGCAGTATTGCTTTGGAGAGGTTACTGTTTCTAAAGACGTATACACTTATACATGTAACAAATGGATTCAGAAGATAACTAGGCTCATGACAAGGTACTGCAAATGGTGTTGTGTCAGTACTAGTTAACATGACTTGACTGAGTTTTGTTATTTGATACTATTTATCCCCCCAAATTCATGTTTTCTTAGTGAATGCATCTTACGATATAATGGACCTAAAATGGAAATTAAATTTTAAGAAAGTTTGTTTCCAAGTGCCAGTACTTTCTAGGAAAGAATTTATGTTAAAGATTGACAGAACATGAAGGTGGACTTCATTTCACTAATCCCTGGGTTCATTTTGATTGCTAAATATTTTCTGATTTCATTTTTTCCCATTTATTAAAATTCCACACTGCCCCTGCCCAAGGTATTTCGATTTGCCTCTTTCTTTGTCATCTACGTGGGTTTAGCCAATGTGCATTTCCAATCTAACAGAGAATCTGATTCCATACTGAGATAGTACTTATAAGAAAATTTTTTCATTTAACAGTATACTGCCCTTTCTTTGAAAATTTATTTGAAAGATATTAAGAAAAATATGGTAGATTCAAATGTTATATGTGTCATATTGAGCAGGCTGCACAGTCTTCATTTTAGAACCTTAGGATCTTTAGTATTTTTCAAGAATATTAAAAAAACCCCATTGCCAATGATTAAATATATAATTAAAACTATTTTAGTAACAGTTAGCTTAAGTTTATTATTAGCTTTTCAAGAATAATATGAACAAAGCTTTTTTTTTTTTTTTTTTTTTAATGCTTTGTCCCTGGAAAGTAATTGTCAGCAGCCAAGTTTTTCACAACTCCGATCTCTTTATGGGTGAAATTCTACATTTGTAACTCCTACCTCATCTCATGGACTAGTTCCTTCTGAATGTAATAAGTTGATTTATTCATTAAATAACAGTTTATTTAGAGCCTACCTGGAGCAGGGCATTGTTCTAGGCACTTAATGCAAATGAAGTCATTCCAAATTCCATCATTCAGTCCTAACAACTTTTTGTACTTTTAAAAACATTTGGAAGAGTGAATCATTCACACAGTTAAAAAAATTACACAATGTGCTATTGTTGGAAGAAGAAAATAAAGGCTTTTCCTCATCTTACCTTTTATGTATCTAATTCCTCAAGGTTAACCATTTTTCAGATATTCAAAGGTATACACAGGCAATTTTTGATGCAGACACAAGGATATAAATACATATGTAGAAATATTAACATAAACTTTGTAATAAAATGGAAAAACACTAAAAGTATTGTTAGCAATTTGTTTTTAAGTTTCAATATATATAAAATATTTGTACATGCTAATTATCTCATTCTTATTGGATGATAGTCTCCTATTATTACACATTAATTTAATTCTTTTATTTATTTATTTGTTATTTACAGTAAGAATATGGTGGATATAGTTATGCATACAATCTGGTACTCTTCTGTTAATATTTATGGAGGATAAATCCAAAAGAATCTTAGCATTAGAAATGTTAAGGCAAAAAGAGATATAATTAAAAGTTGTAATAGGTACTATCAAATGATATTTATGTTACTTTTCTATTGTTATGTATCAAATTAACATAAATTTAGTGGCTTAAACAGTACAAATTTATTTCTCACAGTTTCCAAGGGCCAAGAGTTCAGGCATGGTTTAGTTAGCTCATTTGCTCAGGGGCTCAGGAGGCTGCAGTCAAGGTGTCAGATGGGGCTGGTGTTTCATCTAAGGTTCTTAGCCTCTTTCAAGCTTATGTAACTATTGGCAAAATTCATTTCCTCACAACTATAGAACTCATGCTGGCTTAGTTCTGCAAGAGCAGAAGGAGGGATTCTCTGCTTCTGACTCTGACCTCTAGACCTAGTAAGGGCTCATCTGACCACATCAGGTCCATCCACGCCAATATCCCTTTTAATTAACTTTAAGTTGATTGATTACACCTGAAATCCCTTTACTTTTGCTATCTGATGCAACATGGTCATTAAAATAACATCTCATAATTTCAGCCATAGTCTACTGATTAGAAGCAAGTTATAGGTCTCACCCACACTAAATGTGAGGGGAGAAGAAAAGGATGTGGATCATTGCAGGTCACTTAAAAATTCTGTGTACCACAGGTTTCTAAGTGTTCAAACAATCTATGTTCTCCCCAAACTTTTTGAGAAAGCCTTTATCAATCAAAGTTTAGTCAAGAAAACAGAGGAGAGAGGACACTCTATGAATTCCATAAGCCAGAGATTTTAGCAGTTGGAATTAGAAGCTTCTACAACTTCTGGAAGGGATAGGGAAGCAGATCCAAAGAGCTGCCGGCAATGACTTCTGGTGATTGCTTAGAACTTGTTAACAATAAATTGCCAAAATCTCCAGGAATCTCCAATCAGCTACCTCAATCAGCAGCAGAGACATAGGATAGTCAGAATCTCACATCTGCACACTTATCTGGCTGCAACAACCTCTGAAGAATGATATTCCTTCCCTCCCTTCAGTGTCCCTAAGCTGACACAAGAGTTTCATTAGCATGGTACTTGGAACCATGCAATACAGGGGATTTAGAGAAAGACGATTTCTGGTTTCCCTTCTGTGATGAAAGGGACTTTAAAAGGGTGGTGGTGGTGATGCTGAGCTAACACCAGTCAATCCAGTGTCCATTCCTCACATTTATTTCAACATTAAAAATGATCAGTCTTTTGGACTTCCCATCATGGCTCAGTGGTTAATGAGTCCAACTAGGAATCATGAGGTTGCGGGTTTGATCCCTGGCCTTGCTCACTGGGTTACGGATCCGGTGTTGCCCTAAACTGTGGTGTCTGTCGCAGATGCGGCTCGGATCCCAAGTTGCTATGGCTGTGGCGTAGGCCGGTGGCTACAGCTCCAATTAGACCCCTAGCCTGGGTACCTCCATATGCCGTGTGTGTGGCCCTGGAAAAAAATGAAAAAGAAAAAAAGATCAGTCTTTTAAAATCTGCCATTCTGACCAGTAGTAAGGTGGTTTATGTCTTTGTTCTACTTTAAAACAATCTGAGGATCTGAGGAGTGTATTTTACCTCTTGGAAGACACCAATATAGGCTTGGAATGTCACACTCATTTCTATATATAATATCCAAACTGCCCCAGACTCCCATTCAAACACTGACTTAAAAGGAAAAAAAAAATAGAGCCAATTCTGAAAATCCAGTTTCATCTTTCATTTTCAGGGTTTTGTTAAAATTACTTTATCATAAAGAAAATGCTTAAATATTAAAATAAGCCCAAGGGTCAGATAGCATTGATAAGTCTAATGAGTTTAAAAGGGAATAATTGAAGACTAAATAACATTTTTCTATCAGTGTCCTATTGTTAAACTTTGAAGGTATCATTGTTATGTTTTACCTCAAAAAGCTAATTGGAATTTCCTCCTTCTAACTTTGTATCTAGTAATAAACTGTTGTTTCTAGACAGTAAATGGGTGCTACACAAAAAATGCTTTAAAGCAAGGCCTTATGTCATTAATAATTCAAAGGCTAAAAATGGGGCTAGTGGCAACCACTGCTATTTTAAAAAACCATTATGTTTAATTTCTATGTGCTGTTCAGTCAGCTTGGAAGGTATACATTAATATTTCTTTTATGTGACTTTTTTGCTTCATATATATATAGTTGAGGTATATTTTAGCTATTAAATATATATATTGTATTCCATTATTTTAGAAATGTTTAGTATGATTCAATTTTTAATTTGGTCAACATAAAATTAGGTGATCAGCAAATAAACTGCATGATTCAATTTTTAATTTGGTCAACATAAAATTAGGTGATCAGCAAATAAACTGCATTTCTTGACAAGCTTGGATGTGATTATTTTTCATTTTGTTCATTATAGAATGTGCTACATGTGCTCTACAAAAATATTATCTCAATTACCATCCACAGAGAAATAACTCTACCAATTGTATCAACAAAATAAAGCAAAATAAAGCAATGTGTTCAGAATGTTTCTGAACAACTGACTGCATAAAGTGGGAAACTGCTTTATGTTGCAAGAAACTAGTAAAGTTCAATGAAGAAAAACCAAAGTTAATTTTTACTCATGGAACAGTTGGACACAAGTAGTTCTGATCTGCAGGAAGCTTTCCTCCATGTGCTGAATCAGGGATCTAGGTTTCTATTATCTTGTGGATGTATAATCACCAAGGATATGAGGGATGCCCTGTGCATCCAGCTTGTAGTAGGAAAATCCCTAGTAAAATATTTCTGTTGATTAAACTGCTTCTGGAAGATCACACTAAGTGTGTGGCACTAAGAAAAGCCATTCAGTTGAACACAGTGGCTCATGGAAAAAAGCAGGTTAAAGATTTAGCTTCCTACAAGAAAGCCTACAGTCTCAAAGGAGTGCCTGTTAAATTGAAAGAGAAATATGGAATGTGTGTAAGTGTGTGTGTGTGTGTGTGTGTATGTGTGTGTATGTTTCAGAGGGAGATGATGGCAGTGGCAGTGTTGATGAAGTAAAAACATAAACAAAAATAAGCAGAAATATAAACAAAGGAAATCTGAGACCATGCCTTGAAATGAAGGATGGTCAATTTGTGAAAGAAACCTATCACTTTTTGGGGGGATACAATCATACTGCTAAAGAATCCATGAACCTGGACTAAAGGCATGTGATTGCTCAAGATTTAAAACAAGTCTAGGGACTCATCCTTCTCATGTGCAGGTGACTGAGAAATCTGTGCAGAACCTGCGGGGCTTGTTCTAATGGCCACTTTAGTCACAGCCAAAGAGGATGCTGAAAGGGAAAAAAATCTCTTAGAGGATGGAGCTAGGGAGATCTTTCTAAGGCGTGGAATTAGAACCTAATTAAGGAAGATCTCAATATTCTCGACTGGAAGACCTCATAATGTTTGCTTAGTAGGATTTCATAATTGCTACAGGCCAGTGGGTTCTGCGTGTCTCTCAACTATTCCATTTTCAATAGGACTTTTACTGTGGTAACTGTTTCATCACTGTGTATTGAGTGGCTGTAGGACAGATGGATTCACATTTGAAAGTGATTTAGAGATGACTACTCATCCCTCACAGATAATGGACTTTGATGAGGATGCCAAGAGGATGGGCCTTCTGGCTTTCTCCCTTGAGGAGGGCTTGAATGGGATCCATGTGTAGAAAGAAGGGAGCAAAGGAATGTTTGGTGCTCAGAGGACAGACTGTAGCAAACATAGTGATGTTCACCCAATGTTCCATCTGCCTCCTGACATTTTCCAGCCTGAGTCCCTGATTTGGTGGAATAGAGTTTCTCACAGAGTGTCAACTCTAAGGGTGGAGGTGGGAAGTGGGAGGAACAGGGGCAGGTACTTTGGAGGGTAAGGCATCAAATTGTAAGAAAAGTCAAAAAATAGAAAATGTGATCATTTTCTGCTTATTTTAAAATTTAAGAATGATACAGAATTTATCATCCATTTGATACAAATAATAGTAGTTGACATTTATGGAGCACTTACTTATACCAGCTGCTGTATCCACTCATTTAGTCATAATTGTCCTATGAGTTCATACTATTATTATTTCTATTTTACAAATGAGGAAACTAACACAGAGTGAAGCTAAGCAGCTATTAAGTGACATACAGCTAGTCACTGGCAAAGATGGTTTAAGTACCTTTCAGTAGGTTTATAAACAGAGCAGAAGGCAAAGTTAGGGAAGGGTCAAGAACCAAGGGTAAAGTACCAGAAGACTATGTCGTTACAATAATTGGTATGGTTGCCAGAAGGGCAGGAAGCATCAGAGACTGGTTAGTTCCAACTTATTCTATCAATGTGTTTAACCAGATGACAGTTACTTGAGGGAAGAATTTTATGATAAAATTTTATTTAGAGCTATTTCTCCCCACCCACCTCCTTTTTTACTTTCTGTATTTTAGTCACGAATCTATGTGAAGTACGATTAGCTGAAATACATAATAGGTATTTTATAAATCAAATTTCAAATTCCAAATACCAGTTTAACACTACATAAAAGTAGAATAGGACTTCAAATGTACTTGAAAAATCACTGCATGTATAAGATACATTATTCTTTGAAAACATCTCTTTAAAGTTTTCCTAAATATAACATTTTTAAAGGACACAAAGGAAAAAAATATAGTTGTTTACATTAAACTGTTAGTGATCTTTTTGCTTTAAATGGAGTTTAGTATATTATTCTTGAAAACGATTTGCTCTTAGTGCTACCAAACTATGGAGGCCATCAAAAATAATGAGGTGTTATTGTTGCTATATTTGTTATAAGAACCACCAAATTTCAATATGTCTTGCATGATATTTTCCTTTTCACTACACACCATTAATTGGGTGTCAGAAACCTTATTTTTTTTCTTGCAATAGTAGTTACCCATTAACTTTTTTGCTCTGGATTCTTTATTTTTAAATTTCAAATTCTAATGTTCATATTACTAACAATTTTTAAAGTAAGAAAAGTAAAACTATAACAATACTGTGGTCATGTTAGTCTTTTGTCTGATTTTTTCCCCATTTTAAAAATATGCATAATTTATGCTGCTCCTATAATACTGTTAATTTTGATTTTCTCAAAGAGGAAACATAAACTAAAAAACACAATCTAATCTACAAATTATGGCTTAAGATAAATATTTGAGTTTGAAGTAGTCCACCCTAAAGGCCCCTAAACTTCATAAGAAGAGATACTCTGTAAGTAGTGCCAAATACAGATTCTTTTGTGATGAACAAAAATCTTTCTATACTTTTAGTTTTCACAAGAAGTTTCTTACTGTAAGATTCAAGTTCAGAGCTCACAGTGCCAACTAAGAACAACATGTATTTTAGTTCAAACAAATATCTCTTGTTTCAGAAATGACTTAATTGACATGATCTAATAGGTACACCATGCCCAATGGAGCAATCTCATTTTAGCATGGTTTTTTAGTATAGTTCTCATCACTGTTGCACAAGAGTTGACTTGTGTAATATGAATAATGTTTTCAAAACCTATGCAACAATGTAATGAACTCAGAGAACGCTGTACTGGCACATAAAGTGCTGAACAAGCATACTCCAATTAACATGGGAATCTTTGGTGATTCACATCAGTACTTCAAAAGCAAATTATGTGCATCATTATTTTGCATTTTATTCCCTGGGATAAATCTAACAGTATTAGAGAAACACCCAAGGAATGCCCTGAGATGCTAAAGGATAAATAAAATGTTATCTTGCTTTTCTGCATATAAAATTTGTTGCATATAGCTATAGAAAGTATGGCTCTAATGATTGAAGGACTTGCTAAAAAAAGAATTCCAGAACTGCATTTTGAATCTGAAATTACATGTGCTGTTAGGTGATCAGTAACCCTCATAAAAATATGAGGTTAAACATCCATCTGTCAATTCAGATAGTTTAAATGTCAAGAAATATATTTTCAGGCTTTCTATAGCTTTTAAACAATCAATATACACAATAAATATTAAAGAGAAAAGATCTTTTTTTTTTTTTTACTTTTGAACTATAAAGCTGGTTAAAAATAATAGTGCTCTTTTAAAATATCTTATTATTGGATATACAAGCATTTTTACTTTTCTTAATATTTTATTTTCTTAATATTTTAAATAATTCAACAGGAGCTAATATTAGTAAGCTTGATGAACAAAAGATCACAATGTATTTAATTTATCCAATCTAAACAAAATAAAATATGAATCCATTCAAGTAAACCTCCCAGGTAGATTGTAAACTTTAGCTATAAATAGAGTTTTTTAGAAAAGAATTCAAGAATAAGCTAAAGAGAATGGAATGTTATAGTACAGATAGTTCGGGGCCATTAACTGCTTGAATGATCAGCACCAGAAACAATAAAGCAGACAAAAAGATTTATTCCCAGTGTCTGGAATATTGAGAAGATACTTGGTGACATGAAAAGTAACACTTAAGCTTGTGACAAAGTATATAATGATTAATTGTATAAATATATTTAAAAATATTTGTATTTTGACCACACAAGTAAATATTTAAAACAATGCCATAATCTTTTGGACTTTTACCTCTATCTCATGAGAACAAGTTCTAGCTATGACTCAACAGACAGGGATTGACCCTCCCAGAGGGTCAGGTTTCAAGGCATGAAGCTTGTGATCAATGCCCCAGTACACTCTATTATGGAAATGACTGCTAAGAATGCTGGCTGGAATGTGCATTTTAGCAGAATTTATTATAGATAACATTATATTTCTGGTGGCATTATAAGGGATGAAAGCTCCATTAACCCATTAAGCACAGAGGGTATAAAAATGCTCATAGACAGAAAATCACAGAGACTAGGAGGGAAGATTTTGCTGTAGTGTCGTGTTCTAAATGGTTAAGAGAGATTCAGAAAGCTATTTGCAACTAGGTCTTAATCTCTTTGTCATAAAAGGGGAGGGACTTTTTGGAAATGGGTACCTGCTTAATCTCCTCCCTCCTCAGGTAGCCCTCTGGCAGCAGCACAAGTCCTGTGATTCCAGCACAGGCATGTACATGTGGACCTTGGCCACACTTCCCAGCACATATTGCTCTCTGCAGAAGTCTATGCAGTCGTATGGTTGTCCCTAGGTGGCCATCTGTGGCCGTTCTGCAGCGTGTTGGTACTCACAGGGTGCCTCAGATGTCATTCTGGAGAACTGGCAGTTTTCATTCCCATTCATGCACTTTGGGAGGGAAATGTGGAAGCTGTCTAATAGAGACAAGGGCTGCCCCTGAGCATAGGTTCAGTGGACTTCAGCCTATGTGTGTGAGATTTGAGGGGAAACAAGTACTCACAGGCCTCTAGGCTTGCTTCCAATGTACTGTGAAGAATGAGAAAGAGTATGATCTGTAAGTCTGCTGATATGAAAACACATATTATACTGGCTGATTCCAGGGCAGCCAGGAATGTTCACTGATCTGAAATCTTTCCCTTCTCTGTCTGTCCTTGTTCCAGAAACTGCACCAATTAAGTATTCATTCTTTGGGAGGTAAGGCTTTGCCCTTTCTAGTGACAACCTTTGGAAATCAGTTTAGTGCAGTGAGGGAAAATGCTTTCATATTAATTGTTACTTATTTTCAGGAAGCACAGGAACTCAAAGGAAAGACAGTCTTAGAGGGTGAGGATAGAAGATTTGGCTCTATTTGTTTCCATTCATTTATTAAATCATTCATTCAACAAATGCTAGGTTTTGTGGTGGAGATACAGAGATTACAACTCTTACTGTATAGAAGAGGTATTAATACAAGTGTTTAAATAATAATAATTCAAGGCAAAAAATTGATTATTGGTCTAACTTAATGGTTGCCTTAAGCAGGTTCACTATCAAACTAAGTACCACCAAGGATTCTTTTTAAATAATTATAATAGGTAACATGTCTATAATGAGGCAACCACTATCTTAAGTGTCTTCCTTGAATTAAATCATTTAATTCTCATAACAACTTTAGGAGATGGCTCTATTTTGCTAACTCTATTTTACAAAGAGATTAAATAATTTTTCAAAGTTATTTCCCAACTTTTCTCTCATCACTAGTAAGAGACAGTAGGCTTCTGAATCGTGCCCCCCCAAAATGTCGTGCATACCAAAAGAGAACAAGAAAGAAAAATACCATTGCACACTTGCTTGAAAGGACCTACTAGATGTTGAGTTCAAAGTACCTAAATATTTGATTGAATTAAACTTTTTTCTCCATTACAATCACAATCTTAATCAAGGGGCCTAGGGAACTTTCTGTTGAGGTCAGTTTAACCCATCTAATGAGATATACTTTATTAGGGTCACTGAAGACTTATTTGTCTATGTAGAAGGACCTATAATTTGCATAAATAAAATAAGTCTATTTGATGGTATTTGAAGGAAATAAAATACTTACATCCTCCATTTCCTTCCCTGTCTCTTTCCCTATTTTCTTGTTCTTAGTATTGATGTTTGTTCTAGAAATGTTACTGTAAATTGGGGTATTGTTTTAAAGTCCCAAATGGTTATTTATTTATTTATGGCCATGCTGATGGCATGTGCAAGTTCCTGGGCCAGGAATCAACCTGCACTACAGCAGAGACTTGAGCCACAGCAGTGACAATGCCAGATCCTTAACTGCTAGGCCACCAGGGAATTCCTATTTAAAAGTTTTTATTTATTTTTAAATGGTTTTAACACAGTGCTATTGCTTTCCCCCATCCAATATCTATTTCTGATAACAGCACCCTGTTTTGCCTTTGGGGAAGCACCTCTTGCCAACTTCCAATCAAGATAGTTTGGGTGGGGTCAAACTCATTTCCGAGAGGCCTGTGATTCAGTTCTGGACACAGTGCTATATTTTTAGGTGATCCAGACCAAGATAATGACACTTAAGTCTGAATTTCTTGTCAAAACTTCTGGAAAAGAGAAATTTCCTTTTTCTTTGGTCTTTATAAACAGAGTAGGAAGTGAAACTGCAGCATCTGGTGGCCATCTTGCCGCTGTATTGGAAGAACCTACAAGAAGATATAACTAACAGAAGATAGCAGAAGCTATGGACGATGAGAGACAAATTTCTGACAACAATGCTTGACTATCTGAATCCAGCTGTACCTAGAAAGTCACTAGAATTTTCCATTTTGTGAGTCAAAAAAGTCTTTGTCTAAGCCAATTTGTTTTGCTCTTTCTCTCCTGACACTGAACGTCCTGACTGACACAATGATCGTAGTCTTTTGGAATGTAGCACCTGAGACCATTAAAAACAATTGCTAACAATGAAGAATTCATATTTGTTAAAATTCACCAGAATAGTGGAAAAATATCTGGATCATGGGCTCTGGTCAGGGGAAGTAGGATGTAGTGTGAATTAGTACCCTTAACTTTATACAACAATGTAAATTCTCTGAAAGCAGAAACTTTATTTTACTCATCACTCTATTTCCATCATCAAGTACAAGGTATGGCACCAAATGGGAAGTTAATACCTTGCTAATGAATCAACGTAAGATAGAGTGTTAAGGGAGTCACTGAGAAATTCATTCACTTCATTAGACTAAATCTCACTATGCTGGTTATTGTGAGAAAGTGAAGCCAGGTTTAATCTTCAAACAATGGAGCAACTTTGTAGCTAAACTGAGTGAGTCATACCAGAGAGGCTGTAGTGCCGAGTGATCAGAGCATGTGCTGTAAAGTCAGGCAGAACATTTGGATCTAGGCACCAGAATTTACTTGCTCTATGATCTTAAGGAACCTAATTTAATTTTCGTGAGCCTTAATTTCCTCAACTGTAAAACTAGAAGCATAATATCTCATGTGTCGTTATAGAGATTAAATGTGATAATGAACATAGAATCTTGACACAATTGTCTGGCACATAGGAAGGGCTGCTATCATTTTTTTCTTTTTATTGTTATTCATGTCATTATAATTATCATTACCATGAATGAGAACAGTAGATTGGCAGGAGTTCTAGACCTTACTGAAATACCTTTAATCTTAAAAAGAATTTTTAAACTATGTTTTTATTCTTGGACAACTCAGATCTCCAAGGTATTGTCTTTTCTGTAAATATATTTGTGGAGAATGAAGATTACATATAAAAGCACTTGGTAGGAGTTCCTGTTGTGGCTCAGTGGGTTACAGACCTGACTAGTATCCATGAGGATGCAGGTTCGACGCCTGGACTTGCTCAGTGGGTTGAGGATTCGGTGCTGCCGTGAGCTGTGCTGTGGGTCACAGACGTGGCTCAAATCCTGCATTGCCATGGCTGTGGTGTAGGCCAGCAGCTACACCTTCAATTAGACCCCTAGCCTGGGAACTTCCATATGTCACAGGTGTGGCCCTAAAAAGCAAAAAAAAAAAAAAAAAAAAGAGCTCCTGGTAAATTGTAAATTGTAAAGCATAATAAGAATGCAAGATGATATTTTCCCCTGCCTTACATGGCTTTGTAATTTGTGCTTCTGGTTTTTTTTTTTTGGCTCACTTGACCTTGGCTCTCAAATCAAAGAGTTCATGAGAAACATCAGGTATCTTTAAAAATGCAGTTTCCTGGGCCTTGCCCTCAGAGATTCTGATTCAATAGGTCTGGGGAGGGGAATGAAGCTGCATTTTTTTAAAATATTTTTTTAGGGCTGTACGTGTGACATATGGAGGTTCCCAGGCTAGGGGTCAAATGGGAGCTGTAGCTGCCTCCCTATACTGTAGCCACAACAACATGGGATCCAAGCCACATCTATGACCAAACCACAGCCCACAGCAATGCTGGATCCCTAACCCACTGAGCAAGGCCAGGGATTGAACCTGCGTCCTCGTGGATACTAGTTGGATTTGTTAACCACTGAGCCATGATGGGGACTCCTGAAGCTGCATTTTTAAACAAGCTTTTCTTTTGATACTAATGTAGGAGAACCGTGGACATACTTTGAGAAGTACCATTCTGTGATGTGTAAGTAACCTGCAGACTGTCATGACCACTCTGGAATTCTGCACCCTGCTTGGTCTTGAAGCAGCAGTTGATAAAGGCTACTACAAGAGCTATGGCCCACTGTGCATCGTCATTTCTATTTGTAGCTGAGTGGAGCTGGCAGCAGGCACAGGCTGGCAGCAGCTTGCAACACACTCCTTGTCAAAGCACATACTGTTTCTGCAGCTGGCATCTATTCCCTGTACATCCCAATTATAACAGTATTACTGAGTCTTGTGACAGTCACACATTTCATCACCTTGGGGAACTGGGAAGAGCAGGTTGGCCATGGCATGGGTGCCCTGCTCTATCCTTTCTTCATATTCATCATTGCTTAGGAATCTTGTTGGTCTCACTTGGCACTTAGCATTTGTTGTTTCTAACTGGGGATGTTTGCAGCCAGACTACGTCAGACATTATGTACAAGCTGCAGGTTATGGAGAGTTTGCCTGCTGCAAAACACTCATTTTTGAAGCATTTCTACTATTAAAGTTGTCACTATTATTATGATTGCCATGTCTTTGTTTTCCTTTGCTGGGCTTGTATGCTTCAGCAAACCATTCCTACTCCTGGAAGCACATGGCTAGCTCTCTATAATCTGACAGAACGATAGGGTGCATTTCACTCTACCTGTGTAATGGAGACCTACCTAGGTTTTTCCTCTTAAGCGAAGTAAAGGGGCTTATTAAAATAGATTTTGCATTACTGTATGAAATATAAAATTGCTATATGATACATACTCAAAATGCCTCTGCTTAGTCACCTAATTAAAAAAAAATAACAGAGCAGCGAGTTGATGCACAAAGCAAAACATGCCAAGAGTATCCCTCATTTGGAAAATTACTAGCACTAAGTTATATTTCAAAGTTGCAATTAAGCAAGATATTAAAATAAACAAGCTTTCTTCTTTTTATGTTTTGAAACTATCCTGACATGTATGTGGGATCAATAAATGTTAGTGATAACATCTCCTCCTTTGAGGATAAAGACCAAGAGGGTGGAGCAGGAGTACTGGTGGTTCATGTCCTCTGATGAACACATCAAGAATACATCCACGTGCAGAAAAAATTTCATGAAAACAAACTGGAGGCTGGCAGAAAGACTCTTGTATTACCCAGGCTGTAAGAAAGAGCCACATGGAATTGGGTAGAAAGGAAGAAAAGCAATCAGGCCAGGCCTTATGCACCTGGGAGGGGACACAGAAGAGGGAGACTACATGGGCTTGGAAGTCCTACCTGGAGAGTGATTTGAGCTACATATTGGGTGCCCTAGCCCAGGGGGTTAACATTGGAAACACGGGTCCCCTTAGTGGGTTTGAAAACCAGTGAGACTAACAGGAGGGCTGTGAGAAACCTAGACTCTGCATGTGAAGAACACACACACACACACACACACACACACACACACACACACACACACACACTTGTTTATTCCTGAAACAAGGTGGAGGAAACAGACTGAAACTACTTGGGACTCTGGCCAGTTTTTTTGTAACTGTCCCAGATTCGGCTCTGGCCCTGCTTGCTCCATGGCACTGCTCCATACTACAGGAAGTGCAGCAGTTGCCAAATGGAGTGTGCACTTGTGAGGGATGGAGCTAGCTTGGAGCTGGAACAGCATTTGAATAGAGCAACTGTGGCCACTGTTGATGCTTACCAAGGAAGTGGATCAGGGGCAATCCAGAACATGGACTGGAGTCAGGACCACTACAGCTCATGTAGTCCTAGCAGTGCTCATCTTTGGGCCAAGTATGCAGATGCTAGAAGTGGGAAGAACACATTCTTAGAGAGAACAGAACCAGCCTGGACTCTATCCACCCTCAGGGCTTCTACTCCAGTTACTTTGGACTTAACTCCACCTCCACTAGAAGAGGAAGCATTGGACACTGAGAAGTGGAGAAGCCCCAGCTCAAGCCTGGCTTAGGCTCTAGTCCCTCATCTCCTGCCCCAAATCCCACCAATGTGATAGCTGCCAGTACACCCCAAGGAATTACCTGACTTGTGCTCACAGTCAGACCCAGCTATCCAACCAAACCACTGGACATACACAAACTATATAGGGCTGATCCTATATAAGCCTCTTCAAGACTGCAATATGTAACTATTTCACCTAATTTCACAGATATAAACAAAATGAGAAGATGAAAGAATTTATTTCAAATGAAAGAATAGAAGAAAACCCCAGAAAAAACAACTAATGAAACAAAAATGAATAATTTACCATATAAAGAGTTCAAAACATTAGTAGTAAGAATGATAACTGAATTAGGAAAAAGAACAGATGAACACAGTGAGAATTTTAACAAGGAACTGGAAAATATAAAAAAAGAACTAGGAAGAACTGAAGTATACAATAACTTAAATGAAAAACATACTAGAAGGAATTAACAGCAGATTAAATGATATAGAAAAATGTATAAGTGATCTGAAGATGGAATAGTGGAAATAACCATTCAGAACATCAAAAATAAGAATAAATTTTTAAAAATGAGAAAAATTTAATGGGAATTTGTTTTTGCTTCTGTTTTGGTTTTTTTTTTTTGGCAATGCCTGCAGCATGCATAAATTCCCAAGTCAGGGGTTGAACTCAAGCTCCAGCAGTGACAATGAGCCACAGCAGTGACAATGCCAAATCCTAAACTGCTATGCCACCAGGGAACTCCTTTAGAGGGCATCTGTAACAACATCAAGTGTACCAACATTTGTATTATAGGGGTCCCAGAAGTGGATGAAAGAGAGAAAGGGATTGAAAATATATTTGATGAAATTATGTCTGAAAAATTCCTAAACATGGGAAAGGAAATAGGTACCCAGGTACAGGAAGCACAGAGGGTCCCAAACAAGATGAACTTAAACAGAAGCAAAACAAGATATATGATAATTAAAATGGCAAAAGTTGAAGATAATGAGACAACTCTAAAGTCACATACAAAGGAACTCCCAAAAAGCTATCGGCTAATTTTTCTGCAAAAACTTTGCAGGCAAGAAGCGAGTGGTCTGATATATTTAAAACATTGAAAGGGAAAAAAACTGCAACCCAGGATAGTCTATCCAGCAAGATTACCATTTAGAATTGAAGGAGAGAGAAAGAATTTTTCAGGCAAGCAAAAGCTAAAGGAGTTCATCAATAGTAAACCTATCTAAAAGAAATGTTAAAAGGTTTTCTCTAATTGGAAAAGACTATACCAAGAAGTAAACTCTATAGGAAAGGAAAAAAAAATCCTACTAGTAAATAAAAATATTTAGTAAATGCTATAGCCCAACCACTTAAATTAGTACAAAGATAAAAGACCAAAAAAATTTGACAAATTAACTATAACTACAATAAACAGTGAAGAGATAAATATGGAGATGTAAAACATGGTATCAAAAACACAAAATTTGGGGAGGAAATAAACAGATCTTTTAGAATATGTTTGAACTGAAATGATTACCAGTTACTTAAAAGTAGATATAGTTATAGGTCAACATATATGAACCCCATAATAACTACAAATCAAAACCCTACACTAGATACACAAAAACTAGATAGAAAAAAGTACAAGCATACCATTAAAGAAAATCATCAAAGTATAAGGGAAGATACTAAGAAGAAGAAAAGGAAAATAATAAGAAAACAGGTAACAAAATGGCAATAAGTACCTATCTATCAATAATCACTTTAAATGTCAATGGACTAAAGACAGAAGATACACAGTAGCTGATTGGGTAAAAAAATCAAGACCTATCTATATCCTGCTTATAAGACGAAAGTGAGAAAATGGAAAAAGATATTTCATGCAAATGGAAATAAGAACATGAGGGTAGCAATATTCATATAGTCATGTCAGACAAAATGGACTTTAAAACAAAGTTTATAACAAAATACAAAGAAGGGCGTCTCATAATGTTAAAGAGATTAATACAAGAGGATATAATATTCCTTAACACATATGCACCTAATATATGAGCATTTAGATACATAAAGCAAATATTAAGGAACATAAATAGAGAAACTGACAACAACATAAAAACAGTGGGAGACTTTAACACTCCACTTACATCAATGGACAGATCATACAGACAGAAAATCAACAAGGAAACAATAGACTTAAGTGGTTAATAAGATTAAACTTCATATTCATAATACGTTCCATCCCAAACCAGCAGATACACAGTCTTTTCAACTGCACATGAGATGTTTTCCAGAATAGATCCCTTGCTAGGCCATAAAACAAGGCTCAACAAATTTAAAAGGAGAGAAGTTATAACAAGCATTTCTTCCGACCACAATGGTATGAAATTAGAAATCAATTTTAGGAAAAAAAATGGGAAAAACACAAATATGTGGAGACTGAATGACATGCTACTTAAAAAAACAAAACAAAACAAAACAAAAACCCCAAAAAACAATGAGTAATTAAAGAAATCAAAGAGGATATCAGGAAATATCTTGAGACAAAAGAAAATAACACAATTTTCAAAAATCTATGTGACATAGTAAAAGCAGTTTCAAGAGAGAAATTTATAGCAATAGAGGCCTACACAGAAACAAGAAAAATATCAAATAAACAACCTAAACTACCATCTAAAGGAGTTAGAAAAAGAAGAACAAAGCTTGAAGTTAGCAGAAGGAAGTAATAAAATCAGAAAGAAAATAAATAGAGACCAAAAAAGAAAAACCAATGAAGCCAATAGCCAGGTTATTTTTAAAAAAAGATAAACCAAATTGATAAGGTTTTAGTCAAGCTCATCAGGAAAAAATAAAGAGGATTTTTAAAAACAAAATGAGATAAAAAGAGGAGAAATAGCAAGTGATATCACAGAGATACAAAAATTCATAAAAGAGTATTGTGAACAAATTGGACAACATAGAAAAAACGACACATTTCTAAAAACACACAACCTTCCAAGACTGAATCAGGAAAGAGACAGTCTGAACAGGCTGACTGCTAGAAGTGAAGTCTAATTTGTAATAAAAAACACTCCCAGTAAACAAAAATCCAGGACCAGTTAGCTTCATAGAGGAATTCTACCAAACATATAAAGGATTTTTATCCTTCTCAAACCAGTCTAAAACACTGAAGAGGAGAGAACACTCCTAAATATATTCTATGAGACTACCATTACCTGGATAGCAAAACCAGACAAAAATACTACAAAAAAAGTAAATTGGGGGCCAGTATCTGTGATAAATATAGATAAAAATGCCTCAACAAAATACTAGTAAACCAAACTCAACAATATATAAAATAGACCATAGACCATTATTAAGTGGAATTTACCCTAAGGTTCAAGGATGATTCACTATCCACAAATAAACCAATGTGATATACCACATTAATGACAGGAAGGGTAAAAAAGCATTTGACAAAATTCAACATTCATTTTTGATAAAAAACCTCATCAAAGTGGGTATATAGGGAAAGTTACCTCAACATAATAAAGGTCATTTATGGCAAACCAACAGCTAATATCACACTCAATGGTGAAAAGCTGAAAGCTTTACCTCTAAAATCAGGAATGAGACAAGGAGACCCACTCTTGCCATGGCTATTTAGCATAGTATTGGAAACCCTCACCATAGCAATTAGACCATAAAAGGAAATAAAAGGCATCCAAATTGTAAGGGAAAGTAAAAGCATCACTATTTGCAGATGACATAATACTACATACAGAAAACTCTAAAGTCTCCACCAAAATATTATTAGAACTAATAAATGATTTCAGCAAAGTTGCAGAACTCAAGATTAATATACAGTAGTCTGTTACTTACTTTTCTATACACTAATAATGAACTATTACAAAAAGAATTCAGGAAAACAATTCTATTTACAATTACATCAAAAAGAATAAAATACATAGAAATACACTTAACCAAAGAAGGGAAAAAACCCTATACTCCAAAAAATTATAAGAACTGATGAAGGAAACTGAAGACAATACAATAATTGGAAACACATCCCATGTTTATGGATTAGACAAATTAATATTGTTAAAATGTTCATATTACAAAAGCAATTAAAATATTTGATGCAATCTCTATCCAAATACCAAGGACATTTTTCACAGAACTAGAAAAATTATCCCTAAAATTTATATGGAGCCAAAAAATACACCAAATAGAAAACATAATATTGAGAAAAAAGAATAGAGGTAGAGGTGTTCCAATCCCTGATTTTTGACTATACTATAAAACTATGGTAATCAAAAGAGTGTGGTACTGGCACAAAGCAGACAGATCAGTGCAAGAGAGAGCCCAGAAATAAACCCATGCAACCATGGTCAATTAATTTTTGACCAAAGAGGCAAGAACACACTATGGAGAAAAGACAGTCTCTTCAATAAGCAGTGTGCTGGGAAAACTGAACAACTACATGTAAAAGAATGAAATAAGAATATTTTCTCATACCATACACAAGAATAAGCTCAAAATGACTAAAGATCTACATGTAAGACTGGAAACCATAAAACTCCTAGAAGAAGTCATAGGCAGAACACTCTGTAAAAATCACAGCAATATTTTTTGGATCTGTCTCCTAAGGAAAAGTTTACAAAAGCAAAAATAAATAAATGGAACTTAAACAATTTTTTAAATTTTGCACAGCAAAGGAAACCATCAATAATAAAAAGACAATATGTTGAATGAGAGAAAATATTTTCTAGTGATACATATAATAAAGGGTTAATATACAAAATATATAAACAGGTGATATAACAATATCTAACAATCCCACTAAAAATGGGCAGAAGATCTGAATGTACAATTTTCCAAAGATGATACACATCTGGCTAACAGGTACATGAAAAGATGCTCAACATCACTCATCATCAGAGAAATGTAAATCAAAACCACGCTGAGATATCACCTCGCATCTGTCAGAAAGGCTGTCATCAAGAAGTGTACAAATGACAAATGCTGACAAAAACATGGAGAATAGTAAATCCTAGTGTACTGTGAATGGGAATATAAATTGGTACAGCCACTGTGGAAAGCAGGAATGGAGGTTCCTTAAAAAACTACAAATAGAACTACCGTATGATCCAGCATTTCTACTCCTGGATATACAACTGAAGGAAACAAAAATACTAACTCAAAAAGATACATTCACACACACACACACACACACACACACACAGAGGAATTTGCAGTGACATGGATAAACCTGGAGGGTATTATGCTTAGTAAAGTAAGTCAGTGTCAGAGAAAGAAAAATATTACATGTTATCATTTATATATGGAAGCTAAAAAATAAAACAAATGGATATAACAAAACAGAAACAGACTCACAGATATAGAGGACAAATAAGTGGTTACCAATAGGGATATGGAAGTGGGGAGGGGCAAAATAAGAGGTTCAAACTACTATGTATAAAATGAATATGCTACAAAGATATATTTTTCAGCACAGGGAATAAAGGCAGTATTTTACAATAATTTTAAATGGAGTATAATCTATATAAATGTTGAATCACTATTTTTTCACCTAAAACATAATATTGTAAATCAACTATACCTCAATTAAAAAAACTAGGCAAATACACAACAAAGGAAAAAACTTCTCTTCTGAGATAAGTGTTATATTTAAAAGTTATTTGGTATCAGCTGGAAAAACATGATTGCTAATATTAAAAATCTGACTGAATATAGTTAATACAAATAATAGAAATGACTGGCAAATGGTAGTCATCTGAGAGACACAATTAATCTTAAACTACATATAAGTCTATAGTAGAATATCATAAAAATTAGCATTGTCCTAAAACATAAGAAAATGCAGAAATTAATAAAAGAATTCCCTTATTTGAGTGTTCTGCCCTCTATGACTTACCGAAATAGAAGGAGTTTGGAAAAGAAAAAGAAAATGGTCACAGGCTTTATAAGAATAGGAAGCCAGCTTCCGGTGTTGAAGTTCAAAGTATTTAGCTGTGCAAGAGACAGCTAATGTCTGATATCATTTTAATACTGGCTTTTAAAAACTGTATCTAAAAAATTAATATAAGAAGTAATCAGTTTTCACCCCCATTCCATTTTAGGAAGAGCAAGAAGAAATGTGCCTCAATACAGGGTCTGACAAATTTAGATTTGAAGTTCATGTTTCTAGAAGAATAATTTCTGAAGGATGGAATTATGGGAGAGAGAGAGCTCTAAAAGACAATACAATTTATATTGTTTTGTTAGGATGGTTTTTGAGAGGCTGTGGCCAATGTTGAAAGGTCGCAGCGCCTTTTGAGGTTCCTCAACCCTAGAATTCTATGATTGAGTCTAGTTGTAGCATGGTACCCAGGAGGAACATGCAATTGCTGTGAGAGTTCTCAAATTGCCTCAAACTCAGAGGTTAAAAGAAATGACAGGGCAGTTCTCAGTTTAACTTGGAGCAGATGAGCTAGAGCTGTCAGAGGACAAGTGACATGTACTGATCTGAGGTAAATTTCCTGTTGGAGAAGTGCCACAAAGACTCCCAAAAAGTGGTATGGCTGAAAATATCAATTAGGACAGCTGTGAAAATATCAATTAGGACAGTTGTGAACCAGGAACTTGATGAGACAATTACCACTCTAATTTTTACCTGTGATGATGAACAGTCACTTCTTTGAATACAATAGGCACCAATGATTTACTTACTCTTTTAAAACACCGATAAAGTTACATTTTCCCCAAAAGTTTTTTTTTTTTTTGGTAAAATACACTTACCTTAAATTAATCATTTTAACCATTTTTATGTGTATAGTTCACTGACATTAAGTACATTCACATTATCATGTACCTATTATACATCTCCAGAACTTTTTCATCATACCGAACTGAAACTCTACACCTGTTAAACAACAATTCCCCATCCCTCCAATAAAGTTACTTTCATAATGAATCACATTAAGAAACCATTGATTAGTGGGTACATAGTTCTGTCAGGAGGATAAATTCAATTTATGGCTATTCTACTGTAAGGGGAAATGATTGTGAAATATTTATTACCAGATGAAGGATATGGGCATTCATGGTTACAAGTGCCAGAACTGGAGGAAGAAAGATCTATTATGATTTTTAAAAAACAAACTTTAAAACTGGAGCATTAGCTATGTGGAAGATTTTTTCCACCTGCGAAATTTTTATACATTTAATATTCAGGCTTTGGTTGGAAATACTTTCTCATCTATATCTATACTGTTACCAGGCTGTAGATGTAACATAGTCCATGATTGGGTTTATATTAGTAAATCATTAGCTCACAGGTGACAAGATGATTAATTTTACATTACAGGAGCACATCTTCAGAGTACTGTTTCTTACAGGCTGTTATGTTTTGGGGTTTTTTTTTTTTTTTTTTGGTCTTTTTTCCATTTCTTGGGCCACTCCCACGGCATATGGAGGTTCCCAGGCTAGGGGTCTAATTGGAGCTGTAGCTGCCAGCCTATGCCAGAGCCACAGCAATGCAGGATCCAAGCCGTGTCTGCAACCTACACCAGAGCTCAAGGCAATGCCAGATCCTCAACCCACTCAGCAAGGGCAGGGATGGAACCCGCAACCTCATGGTTCCTAGTCGGATTCGTTAACCACTGCGCCACGATGGGAACTCCTGTTTTGGGTTTCTAATGACCAAAGTTGAGTAATCCAAAATATTACCAACTTTGATGGAGTGAATTCTACATTCTATATTCAATTTTATTTTAGCTATTGTAAAATGTTTATTTTTGTAAAAATACCAGTGCCAGTCTAAGCTATGTTTATTAGCTATGAAATCAAAACAAAATTGACTCTGTTAACATATAGAATGTGTAGGATGTACGCAAAAAATAAGTGAAATATCAGAAGGAATATTTAACCATTTTAGTAAAATATCTTTTCAGGTAATGCGTACGGAAATTTTCATTCTTTTCAAAAAGTTAAGGTTTTGACTTGCTGAGCTGTTAATAGTTTATCTTTATTGGTCTGCAATTTTACCATGCTGTGCCTATTTTGAATCTCTTTTTATTTACTTTTTTTTTGCATTTTAAATCTTGGAAAATTCTCAGGCATTATCTCTTTATAGTGTATCTTCCATTTCCTTTTGGTGGACCATATCGATCTGCACTGAGTGGACTTGTTGGTGCTATCTTCAAATGAATAGAATCCCTCTTTGTGACAATACACAAGTTTTTAAAAAATTCAAATTTCTAATTGGTTCTATTTTTTTCTCATCTATACTTGATTTCATTCCTGTTTTTTCATTCTTTTAAAGATAAAACTATCTTTAATATGGAATTCAAAGACTTTCTTATATTCATTTTGAAATTTTTGGGTTTTTTTTTTTGTCTTTTCAGGGACACACCCCTGGCATATGGAGGTTCCCAGACTGGGGGGTTGAATTGGAGCTGTAGCTGTCAGCCTATACCACAGCCATGGCAATGCCAGATCCAAGCCGCATCTGCTACCTCCACCACAGCTCATGGCAACACAGGATCCTTAATCCACTGAGCAAGGCCAGGGATTGAATCCGCAACCTCATGGATTCCTGGTTGGATTCGTTTCCACCACGCCACAACAAGAACTCTTCATTATGAAATTTTAAAAAATTTATTTTAGTGGTAGTGGTGGAGTCTCTGAATTATTGATTTTGTTGGCCATTTTCTTAGTACTAATCCCTAAGAGCTTCCTCAATTTATCATGAGTGAGCTGTCTTTTGTGCCTGCCTGTCTTCTCCCATACCCAAACTCATTAGCACCTGCCCTCTGGTTTTGGGGTGGAATTCTGGCTTAGACCCCAACACCAATATGGTGAGCAGCACAACTCAGGTTCTGCCTAGAAGTCCTCTGAGCATTCAACCTCTGAATAATCACAGCTTTATTCAAGGGTAGCCTGAGGCAATGCAGAATTTTGTCAGCATTCTTTCACTGGCTAGCTGTGCAGTTTAATGTTTCTCTTCTTGACACTGCAAAGGCTTATAGATTCATTCTCTGCTTTTAAAACCTATCTCTGGGGCATGAGAATTTTTTATTATTATTAAAAAAATTTTTTTACTGTAGTTATCTTTCTAGTTTATTATTATTGCTCTCTTCAGAGAAGAGGAAAAAATTCAAGATTGAACTGACAGTATCAATCTGACTAGGAGGCCAAGATCTGCATGTGCAAACTATTGAGATAGTTAATGCTAAAATCTGTTTATGAATATAATAAATCAATTAGTCTCTTTGAACTCAACATTAAATAACTTTTTTGTGTATGTCCTAGCTTGGAACTTGGAAGATACATCAGGTTATTGAGAACAAAGCACCTCCAGATATTAAATGCTTATTTCAATAAAAAAGGGAAAGAGACATTATTGATATGAGAAGTCTGGCTTCTGGTAGCTAGATGGTTTAAAATTTTAGAGTGCATTATTTTAATATTTGTGAATATTTTATGTAAAAACATAATCACTTGAATAATTATCTCTGATAGTCTCAGGAAAAAGTGTAGGCTAGGGAAAAATGCTTGGTGATTTATGATAAGGCTGAAAAATGGAAATAGCTACAATAGCCTACAGTACTAATACTGCAGGAACAACTGCAACTAGTTAGTTTATTTATTTATTTTGTATTTTGTCCTTTTAAGGCCACACCTGCGGCCTATGGAGGTTTCCAGGCTAGGGGTCTAATCAGAGCTGTTGCTACTAGCCTACAGAGCCACAGCAACACCAGATCTGAGCTGCATCTGCCACCTACACCACAGCCAATGGCAACACCAGATCCTTAACCCACTGAGCAAGGCAAGGGATGAAACCCACAACCTCACGGTTCCTAGCTGGATTCGTTTCCGCTGTGCCAGGACGGGAACTCTGCAACTAGTTAGTTTAAAATTTCAAATGGGTCAGTGCCCTGAGTCACTAACTCTGCAAAGTCTTCTTGGATATATTTCTTTTTTCTAATGAGTTGTCACATGTGTTTAATGTCAACAACCAATAAGCACTTCTTGTGAGATTCAAAAGTGGTTTCTTTTGCTTGAAATATTGAGCAAATGAGTCATCTACAAAAGCTTGTATAATAATTAAACTGGCGTAAGAGTAATGAGGTATAAAGATCACACTCACCAGCTAAATTTGAGTGATGTTTTGTTGAGCTGCCAAGAAAATTAAAATTGAAATATTCCCACATAACTTTATGAATGGCAGAGAAAGCTTTGACAGTGGTATACGATTGTTACTCAATTTTAAAATTAAACATTGGGCCAGAAGCCAGCAAATTTCATGAAATGGAACTGGCGAAGGCTCGTGCCTTTATTTTATTTTGTTTTGTTTTTTAGCCCTTAAAGATTCAGTTTTGCTAAGACACGATTCACCCATACCTTGCCTAAAGGAAACCACGTGTGTTTGTGGAGCAGTACACAACTGGAAGAGACCATGCTTTTTAGCTGATTTGCAGAAAAAGAATATCTGTTCTGAGGATGGACAGAAAAATAGGTGTCATATAAACATGTCTTTTTCTATCCTTGAGGAAGAGGCTAGGCAACTTATATTAATTTTTATGCATATTTCTGGCCGAGAAACTCTAAGGGTACATTTAGCCTGATTTGGCACATTGTGTAACTCTTCCAGGCACCATGTATAATTTTCATAAACAGATTGAAATGAAAGATTCTCTGCCATTGTTCTGTCATGCAGCTGACCCTGAGTGTAACTAGGCTAAGTTATACTCAGGATTTTTTTTTAAAAAAGATTGGAGATTCACAAAACTTATGAACATAATTTATACAATTTATAAACTTACGAACATAATCAGCCATTTATTTGTAAGCGTTAAGTGGAAAACTTGATGAATATATTTCTTTGGCGATCTCTATGGCCCAAATGGCTCATGTCATTAATTCAATATAATCTATTTGAGAATTCAATAAGCTGTTCAGCAAATCTAGTGAATATGTATATATAAACATGATTTGTGAATTCTACATTTTTTTTAGAAAGGGGTAACTGGAACTTTCAGATCTGTTCTCATGTATGTTATCATTGAAAATATTCACTTGTATTTTCATTAGTATTTCTTTGGGCACTTCCATAAGATCTTATTTGATATTCCAGGTTCTTCACTATGTCAGGCACAATAAATGTAGTCAATCGGTAAATAAAAATAACAATCAATTTCACATTTTTAAGTGGAGAATTTAGGTGTGCCAACATTCTTGTATGCTTCTAAAGAAGTTTATGATCTTAGCAAGCAAGGATAGTGGATGGGACCTTGAATAGTGACTGGTTCACTTTGCTCATCCAAGGCATGGAAGCAATAAGGATATGCCTATTTAATAATATGTTAATAATACTATTAATTAGTATTAATTAGTTAAATTCAGTTAAAAATCCTCTGCCCATTATACGTAGGTTCCTCTTTATATTTTCTCTTAATTATTCATATGAGATTTAATTCTGACTAGAAACACCAAAATCTTAGTAATATTTCCCTATATGTCTTTGGTCTACTGAAGAGTATGAACAAGAATGTTTTAATGTAGGGAAAACTACACAAATCAGTAATTATATTGAATAATGATAACATAATACTATACTTACAAAAATATAATAAAAATGTCTACAACATAATGAAATATCCAACTAGCCAATAGACAGCATTGAAGTCAAATGAGAATAGATTTTGAACTATTAATCATTGTATTCTAAATATATTTTCCATACTGATCAAAGAAAAAAATGTGGGGTAAAGATTTTTAGCCTCCTGATTTGAGATTATGAAAGCCATAAAAATCCATTTTTATATGTTTTATCTTTAAAAGTTCGAAATATTTAAGATATTCAGAAATGAATAAAAATCAGTATATCAAATAACCTACCACAAACTTATGAAATAATACATTCTCATACGATTCAAGTTAAAAAGCATCTCCTTGATTCCAACAACCTCCATCCCATCCTCCTCTTGAATTTGATATTTAAAATTCCAGTGTACTTATAATTTTACATAATAAATATGGTTTAAGTTCTATGTATATGGTACTAAGATGGATAAATACATCTTATTATTGCTTTTATTGCTTGACATAAATACCTGAAATTCATCCATGTTGATATATGTAGCTCTACTTTATTCATTTTCAGTGCATTGGATAAATGTAACACGACTCATTTATCTCTTCTTCTATATATGGATATAAACTATTTCCATATTTTTAATATTAAAGGCAATGCTGCCATAAGCAGTCTTATATAAATACAACTGTATAGGAGTTCCTGTTGTGGTTTTGTGGGTTAAGGACCTGACTAGCATCTATGAGAATGCGGGTTTGATCCTAGGCCTTCCTCAGTGGGTTAAAGATCCAGCATTGCTGTGAACTGTGATGTAGGCTGGCAGCTGCAGCTCCAATTCGACCCCTAGCCTGGGAACTTTCATATGCAGCAGGTCTGGCCATAAAAAGATAAATAAATAAACACACACATACATGCAACTGTATAATTAATGAAAGTTTCTCTAGGATAAATAACTAGAAGTGAAATTGCTGGGTCATAGGACATTCTATCTTCAAATTTTTTAACTGTCAAACTTTTTTTAAGGCAATTTCACCAATTTATATCCTCAACAACAGTAAATAAAGATTTCCAATTTTCGATATTCTTGACAACCCTTGATATTGCCAGATTAGATTTTTTTTAAGGTGATTAGTATGAAATATTATTCACACTAATATTTTATTTTTATTTATTTTTTTCTTTTTAGGGCAGCACTGTGGCATATGGGAATTCCCAGGCCAGGGGTCGAATCAGAGTTGCAACTGCAGGCCTATGCCACACAAAAGGCAACACTGGATCTGAGCCACATCTGCCACCTACGCTACAGCTGTGGCAACACTGGATCCTTAACTCACTGAGTAAGGCCAGGGATCAAACCTGCATCCTCAGAGAGACAACATCATGTCCTTAACATGCTGAGTCATAACAGGAAGTTCTTCATTGGTGTTTTAAATGATACATTCCATTCTATAAAAGAAGGAGCCTCTTTACTGAGTGATTGATTATTCTCCTGTGAATCACTTAACTCATAATTTTTTGCTTAATATCCTCTGTGGAATTTATCTTTTCCTTATTAATTTGTTAATTAAAAAATATGAATATAAATAATTTGTTGGTTATATGTTTTGACAATACCTTCTTCTGGTCCAGATCCTACTATTTAATGCCTTTCATACTTTTTTTTTTAAAGAAGAGTAATCTTTTTTAATGGAAGAGCAAGTCTATGCATATGTAAATACATCTATGTATATGTACACATACATACACAAACATAAATATTTACAGTGCATATATACGCATATACAGATGATATTTATCAAGAAGATATCTCTTGCTGCTGGAATTAAGAATTTCTTTGCTTAATATCTTTTTTTTTTTTTGGTCTTTTGTCTTTTTAGATCTGCACCTGTGGCATATGGAGGTTCCCATGCTATAGCTACCGGCCTACGCCATTGCCACAACCACAGCCACAGCAACAGCAACACCAGATCCGAGCCATGTCTGCGACCTACACCATAGCTGATGGCAACACCGGATCCTTAACCCACTGAGCAAGGCCAGGGATTGAACCAGCAACCTCGTGGTTCCTAGTTGGATTCATTTCCGCTGTGCCGCAATGGGAATTCCTGCTTTAAATATTTTATCAAGGACTTCTGGATTCTTGTCTGGCATGTACGGAGCTTGGAAGTTGCCACTTCATTCTAACAACAAGTAAAATGTTGAACAAACCAAAAAGTTAACAACTTTTTTAGACCCATAAAAGAAGTGAAGCAACAGAGCAAGTTTTTGCTCCTCCCCCAAATGAGGAGACAGATAAGGTGAGCACAGAGAATCACAACCCATCAGAATAGCAACTTCTGTGAAAACCAGTGCCAGGATAGGAAAACCTGAATTATAACTGACAAATTCCTGGGGGTGCAGAGTAGGCATGTCTGAGACACAAAAATTCTAGCGGGCCCAGTCACTGGAATGCCCCTACACTTTTAATTCCTGAAGCTCCATCAGGTTCTCACAATGAGTACTGGAGAAAAATCCCCTCCCGAAAAGGTACTAAGGGAGGAGAGGAGAGAAGACAATAGAGTAGAAGGACTTGAGCTCATCTCCTCTCATGAAGACAGCATATTCACAATTAACTGCTGAACAACCATCAACAACACAGGAATCTGCCAAAAAGGATATTCTCCATCCAAAGACAAAGAAGAAGCCACACGAGATAGAAGGAGAGGGTACTTCCAAAATTTAATAAAATCCCGTACCCACTGGGTTGGGCAAACCACAAAATGGAAAACAATTATATTATAGAGTTTCTCCCACAGAAGTGAGAGTCCTGAGCCCATCAGGCTCTGTAGACAGGGAGTCTGGCATTTAAAGAAAGAGTCTACAGAGCATTTATTTTGTTTTGAAGGCTAGTGGGGCTTGGGTGCAGAAGACTCCACTCTTGAAGGATACACATAAGGTTTCATGTGCACTGGGACCCAGGACAAGGCAGTAACTACATAGGAGCCTGGGCCAGACCTATCTGTAGGTCTTGGAGTGTGTCCTGGGGAGGCGTAGGCTCACTGTGGGGGCAAAGACAGGATGGCAGAGGCCTCAGGGAATATTTATTGACAGGGGTTCTCCTAGAGGTAGCCATTTTGACAACAGGACGCCCCATCCAATAGTCTGCAGGGCAGTCTGAGATGGCTTAGGCTAAAAAAACAACAGGGTGTAAATACAGCCCCACCCATCAGCAGAGAAGCTACCTAAAGTTTTCCTGAGCCCAAAGTCTCCCTAAACATCCTGCTTGACATGGCAAGCCTAACATAGGGACTAGATCCAGCTCCACCCAGTGGGCATGTACTAGTGCCCAAAACCAGGAAGCCTGCACAAGTCCCTAGACCAACTTTACCCACCTGGGGGCAGACACCAGAGGTAAAAGCAGCTACAATCCTGCATCCTGATTAACAGAGCGCACAAACACTGAAAGTGTGACAAAATGAAAGATCAGAGAAACATGTTCCAGACAAAGAATCAAGATAAAACCCCAGAAGAACAACTAAGTGAAGTGTGGAGATAGGTAATCTACCTGAAAAAGAATTTGGAGTAATGGTAGTAAAGATGATCCAAGATCATGGAAAAAGAATAGAGGCCCAGATGGAGATGATACAAGAAATGTTTAACAAAGCTAGAAGATTGAAAGAACAACCAAATAGAGATGAACAATACAATAGCTGAAATGAAAAATATGCTAGAAGGAATCAATAGAATAAATAAGGCATAAGAATAAATAATTGAGATGGAAGGTAGATTGGTGGAGATCACTAAATAAAGAATAAATAAAAATATATGAAAAGACAGTATACATTAAATGTAGAGAACATTAAATGTATCAACATTCACATTACAGGGGTCCCAGAGGAAAAGATAGAGAGAAAGGGCCTGAAAAAATATTTGAAGAGATAATATCTAAAACTTGATGAACACAGAAAAGGTAACATCCACTCAAGCCCAGGAAGTGCAGAGAGACCCATAGAAGATAAACTCAAGGAGGATCATGCCGAGATATGCATTAATTAAATTGACAAAAACCACAGATCCAGAAAGCTCAGGGAACACAAAGAAGGATCAATGCCAAAAAAAATCCATGACTAGGCACATGGTTTTCAAATGCAGAAAATCAAACATAAAGAAAAATTACTGAAAGAAGCCAAAAGGGAAATATCTCTTTCTTACAGATGAGCAAAGATAAGAATTACCTTGATTTCTCCTCAGAAACCATGCAAACACACAGACAATGTAGTGAAATAATTAAAATGTTGTGAGAAAAGATTCTGTCAATCTAGATTTGTGCATCCTGTGAAATTATCCTTCAAAAATAAAGGAGAAATAATGACTTTCTTAGATAAAGAAAAATAGAGAAATTTGTTGCCAGAAGAACTGCCTTGCAAGAAATGATAAAAGATATTATTTAGAGAGAAGGAAAATAACACAGGGCAGACACTCAGATCTATATTAAAAAAAGAAAGCATTGGATAAGGAATAAGTAAATAGGGAATGAAGGCACCTGAAGCAAACTAGATGAAATGTGCATCTTGTAAAAGCACAACCATAAACCTTCCAGTGACTATGGTAGTAGGGAATCACAGAATCTCCAGATATGCATATTTCCTGTACTTGAGGTTGTTGTTAGAGCACATAGCTAAAGGTTTTATGAATCCCTATAGTGTTTCTGGGTTGTTAACCTCAAGTCCAGGAAAACAACGATAGAGAAAATTGAGATCCTGTAGTCTAGATATGTGGCTTTTACAACCAGGGTTCTTGTTGTGTCAGAATGGAACAAGCATCAGAGCTTGCCAATATTTCCTGTACTGATGTAGGACTTCCCTTCCTCAGTCATAGGAAAAGAAAAAGTGGAGTCAAATGGGATTATTAAGAATGGTTATTAAAAAAGAGTGGGGGAATCTAGATTTTCAGAGGAACTATTAAAAAATATTTACTAAGGCATAAGTGATGTATAATAACTTATGTATTTAAGGTATACAATTTGAAAAGTTTTGTCATAGATATAAACCTATGCAACCACCATAATCATGATAAAATTAGGAATAGAGAAGAATTTCCTCAATTTGGTAAAGAATATTTCTTAAAATTCTGCAGCTAATATCATACTTAATGGTAAGAAATTTAAAGCTTTCCAACTAAGATCAGGAACATGAGTTTCTGCTGTGGCACAAAAGGACTGGTGGTGTCTCTGCAGCACCAGGACACAGGTTTGATCCCCATCCATGCATAGTGAGTTATGAGGATCTGGCATTGTCATAGCTGTGGTCACAATTGCAGCCCAGATCTGATCCCTGGCCTAGGAATGCCATACACCATGGGTGACCCTCCCATGTCACAAAATAAATAAATAAGTAAATAAAAAATAAAGGAAAGAGAAAAATAAGCTCAGGAACAAAGCAGGAATATCCCCTCTCAGCACTGTTTTTCAATGCTACACTGGAGGTCCTAGCAAATGCGATAAGACATGAAAAGGAAATAGATGCTATACAGACTGGGAAAGAAGAAATAAAACTAGATATGTTTGCAGGTGACAAATCGTCTTTGTAGAAAATCCAAAAGATGTAACAAAAAAACTTTTGGAGCTAAGTGATTATCAACAAGGTTTTAGGATACAAGGTTAATATAATCAATTGCTTTCCTATATATCCATAACGAAGAAGTGGAATTTAAAATTAAAACACACTATCATTTACAATAGCCCACTAAAATGAAGTACTGTGGTATAAATAGCAAAAAATAGGTACAAGATATATATGTGGAAAACAATAAATCTCAAATGAAAGATATCAAAGGAGGACAATGTAAATGGAAAAATATTCAATGTTCATGAATAGGAAGACTCAATATGATCAAGGTATTTCTTCTCAATTTAATTTTTTTTTGTCTTTTTGCCGTTTCTTGGGCCACTCCCGTGGCATATGGAGGTTGCCAGGCTAGGGGTAGAAATGGAGCTGTAGCTGCTGGCCTACACCACAGCCACAGGAATGAGGGATCCAAGCCGTGTCTGCAAACTACAACACAGCTCACAGCAATGCCGGATCCTTAACCCACTGAGCAAGGGCAGGGACTGAACCTGCAACTTCATGGTTCCTAGTCTGATTCATTAACCACTGAGCCATGATGGGAACTCCTCTCAATTTAATTTTTAGACACAATGCAGTCTCAATTAAAATGCCAGCATGTTATTTTGTGTCTATCAAAAAAAAAGAGATTTAAAATTTATATGGGGAGGCAAAAGAACAAGCATAGCCAATATGATCTTGAACAGAAAGAAAAAAGTTGAAGAAATGACATTATCTGACTTCTATGACTCACTATAAAGCTACAGCAATCAAGACAGTGTAGTGTTGATACTTTTCAGATTCTCTTCTTTCACTTAGTAGCATGCATTTAACTTCTCTCCATGTTTTTTTCATGGCTTGATAGCTCATTTCTTTTCAATGTTGAATAATATTCCATTGTCTGGGTTTATCAGAGTACATTTGTCTATTCACCTACCAAAGGACATGTTGAATATTTTTGACTTTTTACAATTATGAATAAAGCTGTTGTAAATATCTCTGTGTTTTCATTTTTGAAATTCTTTTGGGAAAATACGAAGAAGTAGGTCTTGTGCTTTTAATATTTTTCTTGTCGCATTTCTCTGGTTATTACCACCATGTTCAATGTTGAATTAGTCATAATAGGCAGTTTTCCCCCCCCAGCTTTATAGAGATATAATTGATTTATTACATTCTATAAGTTGATAAGGTATACAATGTAATGATTTGATTTATGTTTTTACTGCAAAATGATTACCATAAGTTTAGTTAATACAACCATCATCTCACATATTTATAATTTTAAATTTTAGTTCCAATTTTTAAGATTCACTTTCTTGCAGTTTTCAAATATGCAATACAGTATTGTCATCATGATGTATAGCACATCCTCAGAACTTAGTCATCTTGAACTGGAAGTTTGTACATTTAGACCATCTTCATTCATTTTCCCCATACCCCATCAAGGCAGCCACCGACCTGTTCTCTGCTTCTGTGAGTTTGTTTGTTTTTCAGGTTTCACATATAAGTGAGATTATATAGTATTTGTCTTTCTCTGGGTGTCTATTTCATTTAACACAATGCCCTCAAAGTTCATCCAAGTTGTCACAGAGGCAGGATTTCCTTCTTTTGTATAGGAGAATAACATTCCATTGTATATATACACCACAATTTCTTTATCCATTCACCCAGTGATGACACTTAGTATGTTTCCACATCTTGGATATTGTAAATAATACTGGAATGAACATGGTGGTGGGGGGAGCAGATATATCTTTGAGATAGTAATTTCATTTCCTTTGGATATAAATCCAGGAGTGGAATTGCTGAATTATATGTTAGCTCTATCTTTAATCTTTTAAAGGAACTTCCATACTTTTTCCATAGTGACTGTACTGACTTATGTTCCCACCAACAGTATACAATAGTTCCCTTTCCCCTACATTCACACCAGCACTTATTATCTCTGCCATTTTGATAAAAGCCATTTTAACAGGTATGAGACGATCTTTCACTGTGGTTTTGCTTTGCATTTCCCTGATGATTTGTGACGTTGAGCATATTTTCATGAAACCGTTGGCCATGCGAACATTTTCTCTGAAAAAATCTCTCTCAGGTCCTTTGCCCATTTTAATATTAGATTATTTTTTGCTAATGAGTTGCATGAGTTTCTAAATATTTTGAATGTACCCTTGTCAGATATTTGTTGATAGCATTATCTTATCCCATAAGTTACCTTTCCATCTTATTGTTTGTTTTGCTGTGCAGAAGCCTTTTAGTTAAATGTAATCCAACTTGTTTATTTTTGCTTTTGTTGCTTGTGCTTTAGGTATTATACTCTCCCAAATCACTGCTAATACCAACATCAAAGAAATTTTCCTCTGTTTTCTTGGAGAAAGTTTTGGAGCTTTATGGTTTTGGGTCTTACAGTAAAGTTTTTAATCCATTTTGAGTTAATTTTTGTGAATGGTCTAAGAGAGGGGCTAATTTCATTCTTTTACATATGAACATTCAATTTTCCCAGCATCATTTTTTGAAGTTTATTTTCCCCATTGTCTACTCTTGGCTCCCTTGACAAATACTAGTTGTTTGTATATGTAAGAGTTTATTTTTAGGCTCTTGATTCTGTTTCATTGGTTTTTATGTTTGTTTTTTATGCCAATATCTTCCTGTTTCAATTACTATAACTTTGTAATAGAGTTCGAAATCAGGAAGTGCGATGCCCCCTATTTCCTACTTTCTCAGGATTTCTTTGGCTATTTAGGGTCTTTTGTGGTTTCATACAAATTTCAAAATTGTCTTTTTATACTTCTATAAAAAATGCCATTAGAATCTCGATAAGGACTTTATTGAATCCATCCTGTGGCTAGTATGGACATTTTAACAATATTATATCTTCCAATCCATGAACATGGGATATCTGTCCATTTATTTTGTTTTCTTCCCTTTATTTCCATTAATGTCTTAGAGATTTTTCAGCATAGAGATCTTCCACCTCCTTGGTTAAAAGTATTCCTAAATATTTTGGTCTTGATGCTCTTGTGAGGTTGTTTTATTTCTTTTTCAGATAATTTACTGTTATGAGCATTCTTATCTTACTTCTAAATTTATTCCTGGAAATTCTGCTTAAGTTTCATATGTAAATATGATATTTGATGCAAATTTTTTCTAGGTACAGTTTATTATATTAGAAATGTTCCATTATTGTTAAGAGGTTTTTCCTGAATGAGAGTTGATTTTTTAATACCTTTCTGTAAAGTTAAACATATGGCATTGGATTTAAAATGTGAATATGAATAGATTATAATAATATATTTAATGTTAAGCCTTTCATGAATACCTGGAATAAACCTAGCTAAGATATGATTTTTTTTTAACTTGGGAGATTCATCTTGCTAATATTTTGTTAGATTTTTTTGTTTATAATTTTTACATCTATGTTCATAAATGATTTTTTCCAGTAAAAAATATTTTATTATGTAGATTACTTTTCAAGTATTCTTAAAGAAAAAGTTGAAAGAAATATGGTCTGTGAAGTTGAGAACATTTTTTTATAATGAAATTCACCAATATTTTTCCTCTTTTTCTTAAATCCTAAAGCTTTTTTCCTTCCTATATTTTATAGCTTTCTTTTCCTCTCTACTCTCTCCTAGTCTTTATTGACTAAAGAATTCATTTATAATTTATACATGATTTTCTAACTATTTTCTACTGTCATTTAGAATGTAGTTATTTTGCTTTTTTCATGTCTTCCTCATATGCATTATAAACACTTCTATTCACATCTTCGTATAGGGCTTTACTTTGTATTTTTTGAAACTCAACAGATAAATTTTTTTTTTGTCTTTTTGCTATTTCTTTGGGCCGCTCCAGTGGCATATGGAGGTTCCCAGGCTAGGGGTCGAATCGGAGCTGTAGCCACTGGCCTACGCCAGAGCCACAGCAACGTGGGATCCGAGCCGCATCTGCAACCTACACCACAGCTCACGGCAACGCCGGATCGTTAACCCACTGAGCAAGGGCAGGGACAGAACCTGCAACCTCATGGTTCCTAGTTGGATTAGTTAACCACTGTGCCACGACAGGAACTCCTCAACAGATAATTTTGATTTAACTTTCATTAATGAAAATATCACCTTACTCTAGTTTGGTGATCTAAGAATTTTGGGAAATTTTTGAGAAAATTCTTAATATCTTTCGGCCCATAAGTCTTAAACTTTTGTTTTTCATTTTTTACATTGCTTTAATTTTTGATGTGCTCTTTACTTCCCCAGTACCCTTTTCTCTCTCCTAGGAGATTGTGAGGTGTCACTTCTACATGGTCAGCTTTTCTAGGTCATAGTGGTTACTGTCAGAGGAATGAAAGATGTTCTCGGATAAATATCTGATTATTCTAGTCCATGTCATATTCACTTATTCCTAAAAGCATGATTGTCAACAAAATTTCAATACATCCTGAACAGCTTCTGAAGGTATATTGAGTTCTGTTACTTTAAAAACCAACACAAATCTTCTCAGAGGGAAAATAAATGATTGAATTTCACCTCATTCCAAATGAATTAGAGTTGGCAGGCTTCTGTGTCTGGAGCTGACTTACAGTACTTGATGCTAAAATGTAGCCCCTTGTAGTAGTTATAATAAATTAAGGCTCCTGTCAGAGGCTGAAGTCATGAAAGTTAAAGAAAAAAAAATATATTGCTACCTTCTATATTTTAGGCTCTGATAGGAATTTTGGTCTTCAGCAGCTTGACAGGACAAAATAGACAAATTCAATATTTTAGGATACTGTGCCAAATTTCATGTGTAGTGGCCTGTGAGTGTCTTGCATTAAGCTGTGAGTTATGGCAGTGAAGGCCTAGAAACTGAGAAATGGCATATTTCTTGAGGCCTGTATTGTATGGAAGTTCCACAGTTCTATCTTTTGAATGACAATAGGGTCCAACTTCCCAGTAAAAAATATGCTGGTGTGTTTCTCTTCCTATACACTTCTCTGAAAAATATGAAGGTGCTATTAATTTTAAAACTGTCACTCACAGAGTATAAAAATGTTTCTCAGTTAAAAGTCCAGTGACAAGCAGACGACAACAACAACAATGGGTACTCTGAGACAGGTGATAATTTTCTAAAGCTAATTATCATTATTTTTCTACATGAAACATTGTCAAAAAATGTACTGAATAATATATGCTTTGATAAGATGTATTTGTAAAAAACACCATTCCATATTAACTCTACCAAATAACTTTACTATATACTGTGAGAAAAAAAAAGAGAGAAGGAGAAAAAAAGAGAGATAAGGTCTACTCCTAGTCTCATTTGGAGTTGAAATATATTTGCTGGGATTATTTTTTGTTATTTTATTTATGTTATCTTTGCTCTTATGACTGAGTAAAAAATAAGGAAAAATCTAATGTAGGCTGGAAGCAGTTTCAAGGTATCAGTGTTCTGGAACTGGATCTATTTTGCCTCCCTGTACCTTTCCTTTTCTGATAAATTTCATAACCCAGGACACTTTCTGCTCCAGAGCACTGCAGCAACAGGAAACTACACAGACATCTTTGCAATGCCTGTAGTCATCCATTTGTCAGTGGACTGAAATAATTTTAATGATATAGTTCACTTGTCTGTCCAGTTATTATTTTTAAAATTGTGACAAATTAAGTGGGCATCCTCTGGCTTCAAATGTAGAGCCTGAAATATGAGCAGTGAAAACAATCTAAAGTATTTTTTAAAAAAAGAATAAGAATGGTTCAGATTACCTGAACTATAATTACCATAAAATCTATAGCAATGAAAAAAGTAAGAGTTCATACAGCTTTTGGTGGTGGGTATTACAAGGCATGAAAACAGAGATAAACTTCCTGATTTCTGAAGATAATCCAAGTAGAGCTGGATGCACAAAAAACAGTGTATCTGTACAGAACTGGAAAGTAAAAAAAAAAGCAGATCTATTCCAAATGCGATTTAAATCTCATTATATTTTGAATATTCAGTAAGACTCTCTTAAGGTTTCAGTTTCTCTTTGGGAGTAAAATGGGTTCTTAAAAGTACATTCATCTACACTGCTAGAGTATCGTTTACTAACAAATGATTGCAGCTGTACCCAAGTGGCCTAAGAGAGTTTTAATGTTGCTTCCAGATGTGCTTAATTTATTTCCAGGGTATAATGTTTGCCTTGGGAGCCTTGGGTGATTTTCTCACTTATCAGTGCTTATTTCTTGGGGGTGGGTAAAATTTTAGTCCTATCTAGACAGGGAAAGAGAACAAGAAGGTATTATGGCTCCTTTAATAACAAATGAAAAACCTTTAGCAATCCTAGGTAAAATACTAAATCTAGTGTATACTTCATGAATGTACACAGCTGGCTTTGTTTCTGCAAGGATTTCCTAAGACTCCTCTTACCAATATTCAATATTATGCAAATAATGATGCCTATAAGCAATTTTTTTTTCTTTTTGCCTTTTCTAGGGTCACTCCTGCAGCATATGGAGGTTCCCAGGCTTGGGGTCTAATCGGAGCTGTTGCCACCAGCCTACACCAGAGCCAGAGCAACATGGGAACTGAGCCATGTCTGTGACCTACACCACAGCTCACGGCAACGCCAGATCCTTAACTCACTGAGCAAGGCCAGGGATTGAACCCGAAACCTCATGGTTCCTAGTTGGATTCATTAACCACTGAGCCACGACAGGAACTCCAGGAATTTTTAAAATTTAGAATTTTGAAAATTGCCTTCTAAGTTTAGCTTTCCATAACTCCATTGGTCACTTTATTATAAAGTAATTAGAGGACAAAAGAAATCTAACTTTCAACTACTCAAAGGATTATTGCAATAGTTTTTAGTTGCTATATATAGACAATTTCATTCTAACTCAGGTTACTAACTGATTTAACAGATACTTTGACATCAGTTAGATATAATCTCTTACTGCAAAGCACATATGTAAAATAAAAGACATGATGAGAATTAAGTCACTGTACACAAAACTTTTATAATAGGAGCCAAATTATCTCCCTATAAAAATATGTCTCAAAACATAGGCAAAACACTCTCTGACATCAACATCATGAATATTTTCTCAGGTCAGTCTCCCAAAGCAATAGAAATTAGAGCACAAATAAACCAGTGGGACCTCATCAAACTGAAAAGCTTTTGCACAGCAAAGGAAACCCAAAAGAAAACAAAAAGACAACTTACAGAATGGGAGAAAGTAGTTTCAAATGATGCAACGGACAAGGGCTTAATCTCTAGAATATATAAACAACTTACACAACCCAACAGCAAAAAAGCCAATCAATCAATGGAAAAATGGGCAAAAGACCTGAATAGACATTTCTCCAAAGAAGATATACAGATGGCCAGCAAACACATGAAAAAATGCTCAACATCGCTGGTTATAAGAGAAATGCAAATCAAAACTACCATGAGATACCACCTCACACCAGTCAGAATGGCCATCATTAATAAGTCCACAAATGACAAGTGCTGGAGGGGCTGTGGAGAAAAGGGAACCCTCCTACACTGTTGGTGGGAATGTAAACTGGTACAGCCACTATGGAGAACAGTTTGGAGATACCTTAGAAATCTATACATAGAACTTCCATATGACCCCGCAATCCCACTCTTGGGCATCTATCCGGACAAAACTCTACTTAAAAGAGACACATGCACCCACATGTTCATTGCAGCACTATTCACAATAGCCAAGACATGGAAACAACCCAAATGTCCATCGACAGATGATTGGATTAGGAAGATGTGCTATATATACACAAGGAATACTACTCAGCAATAAAAAAGAATGACATAATGCCATTTGCAGCAACATGGATGGAGCTAGAGAATCTCATACTGAGTGAAATGAGCCAGAAAGACAAAGACAAATACCATATGATATCACTTATAACTGGAATCTAATATCCAGCACAAATGAACATCTCCTCAGAAAAGAAAATCATGGACTTGGAGAAGAGACTTGTGGCTGCCTGATGGGAGGGGGAGGGAGTGGGAGGGATCGGGAGCTTGGGCTTATCAGACACAACTTAGAATAGATTTACAAGGAGATCCTGCTGAATAGCATTGAGAACTTGGTCTAGATACTCATGTTGCAACAGAAGAAAGTCTGGGGGAAAAATGTAATTGTAATATATACATGTAAGGATAACCTGACCCCCTTGCTGTACAGTGGGAAAATTAAAAAAAAAAAATGTCCTACAAAGAAATTCAACCTTTCAAAACTGAAAATATTTACATTTCTGATGCTTCCTCTAGCTAAAAAACTAGTTGGAATGACATTAGTGATTCACATGCTCTGAGACACTTGCTCTGGAATTGGGTTTCCCCTAGAAAGACTGTCCTTAGGATTCATGAAAGCCTTCTCTGTTCCGTGAAAGTTTTCCAGATTTCCTCCCTTTCTTCTTTCCTCTTGCTCTCCGATGCTTTCCTTGCTCCCTTTCCCCTTCCTTCCTTCCTCCCTCACACTCTTCCTCCCTCAACTTCCTTCTTTTTCCTTTCAATTGTTTAGATTAGGGTTACAGACTTACTTGATATGCAAGAGAACTGAACCTCTTTACTTCTCTATAGTGACCCTAATTTCCATGATGACTTCTAAAACCGAGACTTCTCAAGTTGTGGGAAAAAAGAAATAGATTTAGTTGTCAGGGGAAATCTCAATCCTATTACATTAATAATGCTATCAAATAAACAGCTAAATGTTTCATATCTTTTAGATAAAGTGTTGCCTTATAGACTCCTGCCCCTTGCCTCTCATCCTTGTCTTTCCAGCATGTTCATTCAAAGCAAAAATTTCCTGGCAATGCTGAAGCCTTGTAGTACGGTATAGAGGGTTGTTTGTGGAAATAAAATCCTACTATGATGCAGCTCTACCTTGTACAACCCAAGTGTCAGCCATTCAATGTTGATGTATGTGATTAGTTAAAGCAACGTCTTCAAGGGTTTAAAAAAAAATAAAACCTGCAAATTTTGAATCATTAATTCCATTTGGTTGGTATGGAAATTCTTACATTAATCAGATAACAGAGTCAGGAAAGACCAGCAGTAAATATAGCTACTGCTATGGTAAGAAGATAAGGGCCAAGACTGATAGGAAAGAAGTTTTGGAAAGAGCTCTAGAGCAGGAGTAAAGTGGGCACTTGGACTCTGTGTCTAACAGTTTAATTCTTAGCTCTTCTCCCTCTCTGGGAGAAGAAAGAATCAACTTTTCTGTTTTTTTTTTTTTTCAAAGAGCAGTTTCAAAATGAGAAATTTCCCTCTTTAGTATTACACATTTGATTCATTCCTCACTGGTTTAGTGGAAAAATTATGTATTTTGCTTTAAAACTCTCCAATAAGGGATGCATTAGAATTGTAGGAAGCAGAGACAGATATGCTAGCAAATAATTTAAAAGCATGGAGATAATTACGTAAAAAAAAAATTAAATCACATTAAAAGAGGGCTGAGTACCAAAAAATTGGATCTGATCCTGAGTTTCTAGGGACGTTGGAACTGGGATTAATTAATATCAACCCCTCACTTTACAGATTTTATTGCTTAATTTTAACTTCTCAATTAAGTATATTTCTCCATGTGAGTATACCAAATTATTTATTTTATGGTTTTATTTTAATTGAAAAGTCTTAACATTTTACACACACATATTTATGCCTTGAATAATGGAATTCTGAGATAAAAATTCTACCAGATATTTGAAGTGGTAGAAGAGACTTTACCTTGAAGTTAATGAAACTTAAAGTTACTTCTATGATAATAAGAAAGGCACTAGAAATGTATCTACAGAGTCACAGAATTAGACAAAGTTGGGTAAAGTAAGATACATTGTTTCTGTCCACTGTTGCTTCTTTTCATGACTTTTTTTATGTTAGATGACCCTGGAATGATGGGAGGTATGTTTCAAATTAGGTCCAGGATAAAGTAAATTGTGGATACACTAAATTTGGGTTTAGTGATAAATATTTACATGGTTTTGATCTCTTGCCTGTTAGTTAAATTACTGGCCGTCCAGGTATAGCTGGATTACTCCAAATGCCCACTGGGCTGAATTCCATCAGTGGGTAGGGTCAGAAGTCTTATCATGACTAGAAATCTGTCTTAAAATGGTTAGCACCAGAAATACATGTTAGAGGATGAGAAACAAGGTCCAAAGCACAAAATATAGAAGCTCCTTTGTAGAAAACGTTTCCAGTCATCAGATATTTTAAATTATAAGTGGAAGGTTCAAATAACATCAACACTCAGTCAAAACAGAAGTTCTCTCCCATCCTGAACATACTCAGTAATGCATTCTATGAAATTCAGATTTACCCTACATTATTTTTATTTTTTGATGGATTTTTGCAACATGGAATATATGAGAATTTCTGTGTTATAGGACACAAATTCCTAGCAGTTCAACAAATGGTGATTATGTCTGTGCTGATGTTTAATGTTTTATGCATCTCACTACAACTAATAAAAACAAATTTAACCAATTATGTTAGGAATATTAAATTATCTTTCTATTGTTATCATTTGAATAGGTAGTTAAAGACTATGCATCCAAAATGAAAGGGATATGTCAGAGAGTTTGTTAAATAAGTCTTACATATTACTTTTTAAGGTTCTGTAATATTTGAGAGACTTTCTAAATATTTTAAGATTGATTTTGCTATGATTTCCTAGCTCATTCCAAATAAATGTTCATGTTCACACCTATTTTTGTAGTCCTAATGCTATAACCTTTTTCTGAAAGAACTACCCAAATTACTTACGTTTCAGTCTCCACAAAACATAAGTCCACCTTGTAACTGAATCCACCTTTGTAACTGTAGATGTGTACAAACAGGAAGTAGGGCTGTAAAAGGGCGAGGTGGGGGTATAGCCTGGTGGGTTCATGAAAGGAGGAAGCAACATTTTCATCGGTTCAGCTGTCCTTATTCACTCTTTCTCAGGAGAAGTAAAGGAAAAATGAGGTCCATGAATAGCTTTTAGGTTAGAGTTGTTACCTCTAACTGTATCTAGAAGCTATATGGCAAGACAAAGTAGCCCATGGAGGCCAGGTGTAACTCTTTCAAGTTTGGCTGTCTGAAATATGCCTCTATTTGCAATGAAATGTTTCAGGGTTTGGAACCTTCTCATTAATTGGCCATATTCTTCATTGGAGCAGGTCTAGCTTTCTTTTTACACACCGCCTTTCACACAGTCCTGATTCTCTTGCAGCTCAAAACATCCTGACATTCAGGAGCCCCAGCATACTGCTTTACCCAAGGATGGTGCCATCAGTAAATTCCATGGCCCTGCTCCCTCATTATCCCTGGCTTTGCAGCAATAATTCCCTACTTGTTAAGGCCAACATTTTCCTCTATAGGGGTTGCCCCATAGAGTTTGGGAACTCTTTAAAGATCTGATAAAAAAGCTAGTGCAAATGTTTCATCTGCTTTTGGTTTGTGGGTTCTAAGCACATGGTTTCCAAATGTCACATTTGGAAAGTGGAATTCAGTAATTCATAAGCATTTTGATCAAATCATTGATTTTATCCCATTGTCTCCTGTGAATGAACAATACATGATGTCTGGCTCTTTTCAAGCATCCTCTTCCTTCCTTTTATATATTCAGCTGACATGTTCTTTCAAAGGTTAGGAACATTTGGGATCTGTGTGTTTTGAGAAGAAAGGTGAACTCATTAGCTTCACTTTCTAAATATTTTAATAATGTTACTGAAGCCTGGAATGCCATCTTTATTCAGCTATCTCTTTTGTTTTTCTGCCACAACTTAGCACTTACAGCGAATGGCAATACATATTAATAAGCAGGCAGCTTAATAAGACTCAGGTTAATGATGATAATTATTTCTACATGGTGTATGCTGACAGTGTGTGCAAAGATATTCACTCTTCAAAAAAGCCCCAAGGCAGTACAGATAATTCTGACACTGAGTACGTTATCTGAGAAGAAGGTTAACAATGCTATGTGATGCTTGGCCTTTTTTTTTTTTTTTTTTTTAAGTGAACATTTTAATTACCTGGGGATAATGTTCATGACTGGAATTCAGTGAGTGGGCAAAGGGCCAGTAACTTTTCAGAAGATTCCTGAGAGACAATTAGAATTTTAACCATTAAAAATTATAGGCTTGCAAATAGGGAAACTATCTAGAAACAAATAAGCATAGTCCAGGATTAAGAAAAGGTCAGGTTTTTTTCTTTTTCTTTTTTTTTTTTGTTTTTGCTTTTTGGGGCACACCTGCAGCATATGGAAGTTCCCAGGCTAGAGGTCAAATCAGAGTTACAGCTGCTGGCCTATGCCACAGCCATAGCAATTCGGGATCTGAGCCATGTGTGCAATGTATACCACAGCTCATGGCAACGCTGGATCCTTAATCCACTGAGTGAGGCCAGGGGTGGGAGCTGCATCCTCATGGATGCTAGCTGGGCTCATTACTGCTAAGCCACAACAGGAACTCCAAAAGGTCAGTGTTTTAACTCAAATTTTTATAGTGGGTTCCTAGTTTGCAATAAATATTTATTTTTTGATTACCATGGTAAAAGCATGAAATTGTAATGCTCTCCTTCCTTTATTCTTTGTTTTCCAAGTCCCCCAACTTCCCTGCAAAACCAAAACTCTAATGCTTACTGACCTTGTGTTTTGTTTTCTATTCTTCTATTCTAGCTTGCTTGCCAAACTTTCATTTACACCTGAAGAATTAATGACAAGTGACTGATTAACAGTTCACAGTGACATTCTACTTTCTTTTCTCCCAGGGTCAACTGCCTTTTCAGAAGTGTTAAAACCTTACGCCAGGCATCACAAATAAAAATCAGCTAGAGCCTGTTAAGTAACATTAATGAGTGAAGCTGGCCTACTGAGGATTGCAGTAAAACTAAAAGGGAGGTTTCTAGATGGGGTGGCATCATTGCATGTCTCTAGCAGATTATTTCCAAATAGACATTTCGGTCCAGTTTTGCTAAAACATTTTCAAAAGAAGCTTGAAATGTGGATTTTTTTTGGAATTCTTCCAATGTTTAAATTTTGTCCGCAAATTCAAACACTGCATAAGTCAACCTAACACATCCAAGGGCCATAAATGATCCAAAGGGCACAAGTTTGTAACTCCTATTTTGAACTGAAGGGAGTATGCTGCAATAACTACAATTCACACACTTCTTCTGTTCCCAGGTTCAAGAAACTGAAGACTCACACTTCTCTGCCTCACTTGCAACCTTCTGCTCTTCTTCAAGCTCTGGGTGCCCTCTCTGCCTTGGACTAATCACTGATGATGGCCTTTCTAAAAAGGCCTTTCTAAGCCCCTTACCTTTTTCAAAACTGTTTCTTTACCATCTCCCTTCCTTGGAGAATGAATTTGTTTTCTTTTTATATTGCCATGGTATCTGGCACATATTGTAATTAGCACATAACATAATGTGCACAAACTAAATATCTGTGGCCGTGTTGGTCTCCCCAGTTACAATATGAGATCCATATGGAGAATTCTTTTATTTCTTTATCAACATCACACAGTATCTACCTCATAATAGACAATAAATATCTGCTGAATGAATACAGGGATAAGTGAATGAATATTAGAAGCAACTTGAAGGCTTAAGTATCCTTGTAAACATCTCTGCTCCCAGGAAGGGGTGTGAATATGGAAGACATAAGTATATATTTATTAAACAGGAAGTTAATGTCAACTAATGGGACAGGTTATTCTTTGAAGAGTTAGGGAGTGGTACATCAGAAATTCTCAGTGCTTATAACCCCTAAATCACTTCCCACCACAATAAAATAGGTTCTTAAATTCTGATTCTAAAATGCAAATTAAAATTAATGTTATTATATATATATGCATATATATATAATGGAGATGTAACCATTGCTCCCATGATGACCTTTTAACATATCCCTTATTTATTGTAATTGAGGTAACTATGTAAGGCTTCTATATCACAACTGAGCAGTTACTATTGAGGCAATACCCGACATACGATCTAGCAGTTATAAAGTAAATTTTTTCAGAAGTAAGTCAGGATGAATTTGAATAAAAAAGCCTCCTGGCATTATTTCATCTGATTTGTATTTATTATAAAGCACAAATAATTATTTGAAATATATTTGTCTATATCAGAGATGTTTAGTATGGTCACACACTAGTGAAAATCTGCTTAAGTCCTTCTATCCTGCGTCTTTTGCTTGAGTCTTCTAGGAAACTGCCTAACTCAAACCTGATTCCAATTTAAAAAATCTAGATTAATTTGGAAATGTTAATGATTAAATTAGCAGTCTAGTGTAAAGGCATCCTCTAAGAACTTTATCCTTCATGTTGACCGAAAAAGCTACTTAATGGTGAAAAAAAAATGGTGCTTCTTTCTTAACAGACATCTGCCATAATTATGGTTTTTAATTTTTGCAGGAATAGCACTAGTAGAAGACTATGTGTTCTGTAGGTGATACAACTAGCTGAATAGTTTTGAGGACAAAATCAAATGATGAAGACCAATTGTTTAGCCATTTGTAATCTGAAGAATCAGCTATTCAGTTATGTGAAAATCAAGCAATGAATTAAAAGTCTGGGTTTGTAGACAACTGTGGCACAGCAGTTGTTCTTTTAAAAAGAAAATAAATGTTGTGTGTTACTTTGTGTTGGCATACTGCATGTACAGCATATTATAATAGTATTCAGGAGCTTGTGCCATTTACCTGACATAGGACACCTCAACAATGTAGAGTTATGAATCATGCACATTCCTCCCATTGGGGTGATGCATACAGTGTAACCAAATTCAAATGAGCAGATTTTCAGAGAGCATTTGAATCTCTTCCTGGGGCTAGGATAGAACTGCCACTGGTCTATTTCCTTTGGTAAGACCTTGTATAATAAGCAGTTGAAAATAAAAAATTGTTATTCAGCAGAAAGATAAAAGCCCAAACTATGTAAAGTGACACAGAAGAAATGGAAATGTAGCATGTGGATTCTGCATGTGAGCCTCATAAAATGCAAGCATGAATTTCCTCTCACAGTGAGTGTGGTCCAACATTAAACGAAGCATGGGGCATGATTATGAGAGATAAGATCAGTAGTTAGAGAACATACAGCAAGCTGTTTTACCACATTGAATATAATTTCACTCCTCTGATCTATTAGGCCCTCTTGGTGCACATCTTTGTAGATTTTTGCTAGTTCTCAGGAATGCATTAAAGAACCCTACAGGCTATAACTAAAATTACTGAATATTTTTTAATGTCTCACATGTTGACAGTCCTGATTTTCGTTATATAGGAAATAACTGTCGATAGTGCCATTTAAATCCCTACTCTTTAGACTTGTGAATGCTAATGGCTGGGCTGTCGAACTTCAGCTTTTCCTGTAATCATTATTCCTGGTTTCCTGTGGTGGATATGTATCGAACATAAGAAATTAGCTGCAGAGAGAATTAGAGGGTGTAAGCCTGAGTCATGTAAATGCCAAAAGCTTTTTGTGACATTTTTCAGACTTTAAAAATGGAAATATGTTATTTGCACAGTAGCTCCTGATGGAATATGACATACTGCAGCGATGTGGTGAGTTTAAGATTGGGCTGCAGGCCATTAGGAACCCTCTCTGTGAGAGCCTGGGGCCTGAGTAGAGGAATGGGAATGAGCTACTTGGAAGAAACATGGCATTTGCTGATGAGCCAAAGAATCCTCGTTAGATCAAGGACTGCTAATGAAAATTGAGAACTTGCTTGAACCTGTTATCATAAGTATGGCTTAGGAATATAATTTTCAGGTTGAGGTAACTTTTGTCTTGATTCCAGATGGTCTTACATCATCATCATTATATCAGCACTCGAAAAAAATCACAGGGCTAAGTACATACCTTAACAATTAAGTCTGAGCTCTTTAATTCAGTTGAAATAAGAAATCTTTCTCAATAGATTTTGAAGCTTTTTGGAGTCCTGAGATGTATGGAGGATGGTATTGGGGGGGGGGTACATAGCAGAACCTTCTCTGGAGGAAAATGGAGAACTCCCATCTGTCACACTGTCCTTCAACTCCTGTTCCAATCCCTTTAAGCTTTGGAGAAAGCCCATTAGGGGGCACAAACTGTCTCTGATTTTACCTTTGGTTAGCAGGGTAGATCTCTTCAGAGGTGTATTTCTACTTCAGGGGATAGCCTTGCAATCCATTGAGTCCACACCTCTTGTAAATATGGGAATATAGGATATTTTTAGTTATTTATTTTTCTGTTTTGTGGATCAAGTAACTCAGTAATCTAATGATAATTTTGATACTTTCCTGCAGAATGTGATGGACTGTCATGAGAAACAAGCTTGTCTAATCTTCTCTGTTTCTATTCTAGAAAATTCAGTGTTCAGTTTTTGTAAGATGCAGAATCTGGGAAAATAGATACATGATATTTGGGAAAAGAGGGGTTAGATGACCATGAGGACTCCTGAAAGAATTTTTTAAGTGCAGCCTGGAAATGGATAATTAGTGAAAAAGACAAAACGAAACAGGAAGCACGGGTCTCGACTCTCCTTCCTTTCAAAAATATCTTCTGGGAAGCCTCTGTCCAGACTTCTTCATGTACTCAATAAATTTAACGCTACTTTTCCCCTTAAATTCACAGTGATGCTTAATAATGCATTAAACCTCTTCTCCCAAAGCAAAAACCTAGCTACCATCTTTGACAATTTCCTCTTCATCTTCTCCCTCCAACTTATTACCATCAAGACATGATGGTTTTATTGCAAATCTCATTTCTCCTTGCTTTCTCCCTAGTGCTGCCTCTTAGTCTTGACCTTATTTTATCATAATTAGATTACACAGTTTTAACTGGTCTCTCATCTTCCTGTCTCATGCTATTTCTCTATCTTCACTATTTACATAAATATTTCAGTTTTGTGATTGTGAAATATTAATATGTTTTTTCCTTTTCTACTGGTGCTCAGGCCCCTTGCAAGTAAGTGTGAATCTGAGAAGAGTAGATCATTGCTTCCTGGAAGCCGTAAAAACCTGCAATCATGCCGTTTTCCTCCCCTGTTCAGTTGAAGAGTCCTTTATTTTTCTGTTGTCCATGGGAATAAGGCTACATTAAGAGTCAAAGCTATTCACTCTTTCTTATCTCTCAGATTTGCTTGTGATCCCCCTGTGTTCCACCACTGACAAGCCAAGCTGATAGTGATATTGATTCACAATTTGTCATTCATTTTCATAACTTCATACTTTTTTCATATTCAGTTACCTGTGCCTGAAATGCCCTTCCCCATCTGACAAATATCTACCCTTCCTTTGAGACTCCTTCTAGATGTCATCTCTTCTATACTTTCCTGATCCTCTCAGGCTGAACAAGGGGTTTTCTTCCTGTAGGCCTTTATACTTTGGATGTATTTACCTCTTTATACTATTGGATTGACTGTGATATTACAAGCCTCTTTATGACAGTGGCTTTGTTTTATTCATCTTTGGATTTCTAGCTTTTAGCAATTTAAGGGAGCAAAATATCCACACCAAACTATGCCTCTTTGGCATAGTAATTATTTTAGGCTGATTATTTTTAAGAAATAGCAGACAGAAAAACTCTGGAAACTGAGTTACTGTTTTGTAAGAAGTATTTACAGGAGATTTATAAGAGAAATTGCCACTTTTTACAGGTGTCTCCCTGGCTGTACTAGGCAGAGAAGGATGACTAAATCTTCAGAAACTTATCAGTGTGGAAGGTAATGACTTAAATCTGCATAACCATATGCTTATTTATTGTGTTTTCCTGGTAACCTCCCATAAGCGACTCCTCACCCTCAACATCTTCCTTGGTCTTTACTCAATGAAGATGGTATTTAAAGTGATGGCTTAAGCCATTTCAGAGTTACTTATTTTTCCTGGGTGTTGCCTATGTATATAGAAGGTGTACTTGTCACTAAACATTTGTTTGTTTTTCTTGTTAACCTCTTTTATATCAATTTAATTATTATACCAGCCAAAGAACCTAGAAGAAGGGAAATTTTTCCACCCTTATATCTACAAAATCAAACCAAACCTACCATTTCAATGAAAAATAAATGAATGAATTGAAGATATAACTCAATCCTTTTTCTCTGCATAAATTTTCAGAAACAATGGTAATCAAACACACTGAATATCCTGTACATTGCCTGTACAGAAAATGATCCAGAGAGCAGTAAATTCATAGAATGAGTGTCTGCATTTTTCCTTGAACAGAGTCTCTGGTCTCTTTGAGGTTTACTCATCAATGCCATTTGAAGAAACATTGTTGTGCTAACAATGTGCCATTTTATTGAATTCTATTAGAGAATTTCACTACAGGTTTAATTATTGCTCACCTTGGTGTGAGGCTGCTTTCCCTTTATTAACTAATCATCTACTGGCCCAGTGGGGTTTTTCTAGCCTCCAGGCTTCTCAAGATATGTCAAATCAGATTATCTGCCCTTATTTTACATGGATTAAAGTTTAAATTTTTTCTAAACTTAGTGAAGAAATAATCTCCCACCATTTAATATATGCAAACTATACCAAAGCATGCATTTATATAGTGTGGTGAACTGAGTTAGTCATTAGAGCTTTGTTAATTGGGTTTGGAAAAGTTAAGTTAGCGTTATATAACCAGAGAAATAAAGAGGTATATTTGAGGAAATTTTTATTTTACCTTAGAACACAGAATACTGTAGTGTTGTTAGAATGGTTTCTAAATATCAGTTACAGAATAGAGATCATGGACCAGGCTTTGTGTACACTAACATAACATCACAGTTCAGAATATTTTGCTTCAGTAGCTCTCACAAAGGAAGATGCCATGAATTGGGTTGGCCTTGAAGTAACTGCTATTGTAAACTATTTCTGTTGATTTCAAATAAATATGCTGAGAATGACTTCTATAAAGCCTAGCTTTCCAGAAGGCTTTCATGTTGAAATCTGAAACTTAAAGGTAAGGTATTTTGAAATATCACAAAGTGCCAAATGGCATAAAGTATGTCAAAAGTAGTTTTTGATTTTTAACCAGTTTGAAAATCAGAGTTCAGTGTTTTATGATCTTTTAGAGTATACTTGAGTTCCTCTAAGTTTATATTCTAAGTTTATATTCTCTGAAGCCTAGACATGATATGTTATAGATATATCAAGTTTTATATATACATACATACGTATATGTATGTATGTATATGTGTGTGTGTGTGTATATATATATATAATATAAAGCTTCCTATCTTCTTTTTTTTTTTAAACCATGGAGTATGTTTTATATGCAAACTCAATACTTCGTTAATAAAATATTGTATCTTTTATGTTAAGCATATATAATAAGTAAAATACTACATGAATTAGATTAAGAATCCTAGAAGTTATATAATTTACTCACATAAATGAGTGGTGCAAATCTCTTCATTCCCAGATCTCAATGCATTTAACAATAAATGATAATTCAATTTAAAAGTAATGGATAATTAGAAAATAATTGCTTTGGCTCATCGATGTAGTTATTACATTGTTTCTGAAAGCTTCTGTACTAGTATTTTACTTTCAAAAATGTGATGGTAATTTATGATAGACTTCAGTTTTATAGCAAACTTATAAGGAATGGCCAAAAAAGGTGAAAATATACCCGAGTTATAAATTCACTTCAATTTTATTGGAATATTGTTTGCCTTGAATTTCTATTAAATGAATCTGGATTGAATCTGAATTCTATTAAATGAGAATGAATTTGAAGGCTATATTTTCTTTTTCATTTTGTTACTTAGTTAACAATTTGTAGTCTAAAACTAATAAGGACTGTTCATTTATCCTACTGGTGTGTGAATTCTCTTTCAGTCCTCTCTATGAATGTATTGTTTGTTTTTATTAGTTATTGGTACATAATATGTGTTTTAAAATATTTTTAAATAAAAATTTTATTTCCTTTTCTTATACTCTTGAATCATTACTCTTTTTTTTTTACAAATATTCTTAGTTCACACTCTTAATGTTTTTATAAGTCTACCTTAAGACACAATTTTATACAACAAAATAAACAGATTAAACATACATTCCAATAAAAGTTCACAAATATGTATATCTACTTAACCCATCGCTCTAGTCAAAATATAGAACATATCTATTATCACAGAAAGTACCCTCCTGCCCCTTTGCACTAAATATCCACACTGCCTCAATCCTAAGACAGCAAACAGTTTGATTTCCATCCCTACTGATTAGTTTTGCCTCTCTCTGAACCTCATTTAAATTCAAACAGGAAGTATATATTCTTCTGTGGCAGGTTTTGCTTGCCATAGTTCAACCACATAACGTGTATCTGTAATTTGTTTCTTTTGCTGAGCAGTATTTGATTGTGTTAACATACCATCATTTATTTTATCATTCAACTACCTATGGACATTTGAACTCTTCGTTTTTTTAAAAAATAAACACAGCTGCACTGAATACTCATATACATGTCCTTTTTGCCTATTGGAGTGGAATTGCTGAGTTATATATACTTATATTTAATTTTACAAGAAAATACCAGATTCTTCTTCAACTTGATTGAACCATATCACACCCACAACAGCAATACACGGGAATTCCTCTCATTCTACATCTTCATTCACATTTGTTTTTGTCAGCGCTTACTGGGGTGAATAATATATTTTACTTTCTCTGGTGATTAATGAATTTAGCCTCTTTTCACATGTGTTCATGTGTTTTGTTAGTGTATAATAGTATGTCATTTTATGATATGTGCGCCTTTCACCTATTTAAAAATGTGTTTTGTATTTTTTTTTGCTAAATTCTAATAGTTCTTTTTTATATTCTGAATACCAGATACACATATTGCAAAGGTTTTCTCCAAGTCTGTGGCTTGACTTTTCTACTCTTAAAGGGGAACTGTGAAGAACAAAATGTTTTAATGTTGATGATGTGCAGTTTATCAATATATTTTTATTTTTTTAAGGCTGTTTTCTTGTTCTATCTATAAATACTTTGAATAACCTAAGGCCATTGAGTTTTCTCTGGCTTTCCTTCTAGAAATTTTATATTTTTAGCTTTTGTACTTAGGATTATGATCCATTTTGAATGAATTATTGTGTATTCCTCTTCATGATCAAATAGCTTACTGTTAATAAAAAATACATTTGATTTTTATATACTCTTTCCTTCAAACTTATTAATTCATTTCATAATTTTAATAAAAACAAGGATTTTTCTATTAATGCAATTGTGTTATGTGAGAATACATAGAGTTTTAATTCTGTTTTCAATAGTTATGGCTTTTTTTTTGTATTTTTCTTGGTTTCTTACCCTGGCTAGAATCTCAAGTAAATAATAAATAAAACTCATGAAGGCAGCAATGTGGGGGCAGGACACTGGAATTACAGGACCCAGGGAAAAATCATCAGCTTGAGCTTCCCTGGAGGCTGCATTTTAAAAAGATATGGCCCCACTCAACAGCATGCATGAAACAGTACAGGCCAAACAACCAACATGGTGGGAACACAGCCCCACCCATCAGCAGACAGGTTGCTTCCTAGGCACAAAGACCCCTTTAGTTACACCCCTCTGCATGGCCCAGCCCAACAGAGGGACAAGACAGTTTCACCCACCAGTAGACAGGCACCAGTCCCTCCCCAGGAAGCCTGAGCAAGCTCCTGGATCAAATTCACCCAAGGGGCAGACACCAGAAGCAAGAGGGGATACCACACTGCAGCATGCAGAAAGGAGATCTCAAACACAGAAATCCAGATAAAATGAAATCTCAAAGAAATATGTTCCAGATAAAGGAACAAGATAAAACCCCAGAACAACTAAGTGAAGTCAAGATAGGAAACCCACACAAAAACGAATACAGAGTAATGATAGTAAAAATGATCCAAGAGCTTAGAAAAAGAATGAAGGCATAGAAGGAGAAGATACAAGAAATGTATAACAAAGAGTTTAATATTTAAAGAACAGAGATGAACAATACATTAACTTAAGTGAAAAATATACCAGAAAAAATCAGTAACAGAATGCATGAGGCAGAAGAATGAATAAGTAAGATGGAAGGCAGATGGAAATCACTGATACAAAACAGGATAAAGAAAAAGAGAAAAGAAAAGAAATAACGATAGTTAAGAGACCTCTACAACAACATTAAATCCAAAAACACTCACATTAATAGGAGTCCCAGAAGGAGGAGAGAGAGAAGGGCCGAAAAAATATTTGAACAGATAATAGCAAAAACTTTTTAACAGGATAAAGCAAACATTCAAGTCCAGGAACTATAGTGAAGCCCACTCAGGATAAACCCAAGGGGGAACACAACAAGATCAATATTAGTCAAATTGACAAAAATAAAAGGCAATGAAAAAATGTTATAAGCAACTAGTGAAAATCAACAAATAGTGTACAAGGAAACCTCCAAAAGGTTATCAGCTGATTTTTCAGCAGATACTCTGCAGGCCAGAAGGAGTGGCATGATATATTTAAAGTAAGGAGTGGCATGATATATTTAAAGTAATGAAAAAGAAAAACCTACAATCAAAAACACTCTACCCAGCAAGGCTCTTGTTCAGTTTCAATGGAGAAATCAAAAGCTTTACAGAAAACAAAAGCTAAGAGAAATCAGCACTACCAAACCGGTTTTTTACAGCAAATGCTAAAGGGACCTCTTTAGGTGGAAAAGGCTACAATTAAAAACAAGAAAATGGGAGTTCCCATCATGGCACAGTGGTTAGCGAATCTGACCAGGAACCGTGAGGTTGCAGGTTCAATCCCTGCCGTTGCTCAGTGGGTTGAGGATCTGGTGTTGCCATGAGCTGCGGTGTAGGTTGAAGACGCAGCTCAGATCCCATGATGCTGTGGCTCTGGCGTAGGCCAGTGGCTACAGCTCCGGTTAGACACCTAGCCTGGGAATCTCCATATGCTGTAGGAGCAGCCCTAGAAAAGGCAAAAAGATAAAAAAAGACCAAAAAACCCAAGAAAATTACAAATGAGAAAAGACAAACATAGTAAAGGTAGGAATTCACCCACATACAAATATATAAAAACCAACAATCAAAAATAAATTAATAATAATAATAATAATAATAATAATAATAATAATAATAATAAAACAGCAATCATGAGAAGAGGAGAGTATGAATTCAGGCCATTGAAAAGCATTTGAAATTAAGAGACCAGCAACTGAAAACAATCTTTTATATACACAGATTGTTCTATCCAAATCTCATGGTAACTGCAAACCAAAAATCTACAATAGATACACAGAACTAAGAAAAAGGAACCCAAACACAACATTGAAGATAGTTATCAAATCACAGGAGGACAAAAGAGGAAGGGAAGAAAAAAGACATATAAAAGCAAATCAAAAACAATTTAAAAAATGGCAATAAGAACATTCATCTTGATAACTACCTTAAATGTAAATGGATTAAATTTTCCAACCAAAATATATAGACTGGCTGAATGGACACAAAAACAAGACCCATACATAAGCTTTGTACAAGAGACCCACTTTAAATCTAGGGACAAATACACACTAAAGTTGAGAGGATGGGAAAAGATATTCTGTGCAAATGGATCAAAAGAATGGAGTAGCAATATTGATAACAGACAAAATAGACTTTAAAATAAAGACTGTTACAAGAGACAAAGAAATACACCATATAATGGTGTCTATCCAAGAAGATATAACCATTATAAATATACATGAACTCAACAAAGGAGCACCTTAATACATAAAGCAAATGCTGACAGCCATAAAAAGAGAAATTGACAATAATGCAGTAATAGTGAAGGACTTTAACAGCCCACTTACAACGGACAGATCATTAGACAGAAAATCAATAAGGAAAGATAAGCCTTAAATGACACATTAGACCAGATGGCCTTAATTGATATTTATAGAACATTCCATCTGAAAGCAGAATTCACATTTTTACTACGTGCACAGGGAACATTCTTCAGGACAGATCCCATACTGGGCAACAAATCAAGATTTGGTAAATATAAAAATACTGAAATCATATCAAGCATCTTTTCCAATAAGAGCACTATAAAGTTAGAAATAAACTATAAGAAAAAAACTGCAAACAAAACAAAACAAAACCCACAAACACCTGGAAACTAACCAATATGCTACTAAATAACCAATGGATCATTGAAGAAATCAAAGAAGAAATAAAAAATACCTAGAGACAAATGAAAATGAAAACCCAATGATCCAAAATCTATGGGATGCCACAAAATCAGTTCTAAGAGGGAAGTTTATAGCAATACAATCTTACCTGAGGGAACAAGAAAAATCTCAAATAAAAAACCTAACCTTAGGAGTTCCCGTCGTGGCACAGTGGTTAACGAATCCGACTAGGAACCATGAGGTTGTGGGTTTGGTTCCTGCCCTCGCTCAGTGGGTTAACGATCCGGCATTGCCGTGAGCTGTGGTGTAGGTTGCAGATGCGGCTCAGATCCCGTGTTGCTGTGGCTCTGGCGTAGGCTGGCAGCTACAGCTCCAATTCGACCGCTAGCCTGGGAACCTCCATATGCCACAGGAGCAGCCCAAGAAATAGCAAAAAAAGACAAAAAAAACCCACCAAAAGACCTAACCTTATACCTGAAGCAACTAGAGGACAAACAAACAAAACACGAAGTCAGTAGACAGAGAGAAATCATCAAGGTCAGAACAGAAATAAGTGAGATAGAGAGAAAAAAAAACAATTGAAAAGATCAATGAAACTGAAAGCTTATTCTTGAAAAAATAAACAAAACTGATAAACCTTTGGCCAGACTCATCAAGAAAAAGAGAGGGCTCAAATCAATAAAATAAGAAATGAAAAAGGAGAAGTTACAATAGAAACCATGGACATACAAAGGATCATAAAAGAATATTACAAACAACGATATGCCAATAAAGTGGACAACCTAGAAGAAATGGACAAATCCTTGGAAAGGTACAATCTTCTAAAACTGACCAAGGAAGAAACAAAAAAATATGAACAAATGACATTTGCTAAAATTGAAATTGTAACTTAAAAAATCTTCCAACAAACAAATGTCCAGGATCAGATGGCTTCACAGGTGAATTCTATCAATTAGGCAAAAGTTAACAACTATCTTTTTGAAACTATTCCAAAAACTTGCAGAGAAAGGAATACTCCCATGTTCATTCTATGAGGTCACCATCACACAGGTACCAAAACCAGACAAAGATACCACAAAATAAGAAAATTAGAGCCTACTCTCACTGATGAACATAGTGCAAAAATGGTCAACAAAGTGCTAGCAAACCAACACCAAAAATACATTAAAGGGATCATACACCATGCTTGAGTGGGATTCATCCCAGAGTTCTTCAATATTTGCAAATCAATAAATGTAATACATCATATTAACAAACTGAAGAATAAAAATCATATGATTATCTCAATAGATCCAGAAAAAGATTTTGACAAAATTCAACAGCTATTTATGACTAAAAATCCTCCAAAGAGTGGACAAAGAGGAAACCTAACTCAGTATAATAAAGGCTATATATGACAAATCCATAGCTAACATCATACTCAATGGTGAAAAGCTGAAAGTTCATCTCCTCTAAGATCAGAACAAGACAAGGATGCCCTCTCTCACCACGTTTATGTAATGTAGTTTTGGAAGTCCTAGCCATGGCAATCAGGGAAGAACAAGAAATAAGAATAATCAAAATTGGAAAAAAACTAAAACTGTCAATGTTTGCAGATGACATGACACCATATAGGATTTAGAAAATCCTAAAGATGCTACCAGAAAACCATTAGAGCTTATCAATGAGTTCAGTTAAATTGCAGGATATAAAATCAATATGCAGAAATCTCTTTCATTTGTTTACACTAACAAAAGATCAGAAAGAGAAATTAAAGAAACAATCCCATCTATTACTGCATCCAAAACAATAAAATCCCTGCAAGTGAACTTACCTAAGGAGGCAAAAGACCTGTACTCTGAGAACTTCAAGACACTGATGGAAAAAAAAAAAGCTGTTAACACAGATGGCAAAATATGTGTTCCTAGATTGGAAGAATCAATACTGTCAAAATGACTATACTACTAAAGGCAATCTATAGATTCAATACCACTCCTATCAAATTACCAACTGCTTTTTTCACAGAACTAGATCAGAAAAGTTTTAAATTTATATGGAAACATAAAAGACCCTGAATAGCTAAAGCAATCTTGAGAAAGAAAAGAGGAGCTGGAGTAATCAGCCTTCCTGACTTGAAACTATACTACAAAACTACAGTCATGAAAACAACATAATAATGGCACAAAAACTGCAATATATATCAATGGAAAAGCATCAAAAATCCAGAAATAAACCTACACAAATATGGTCAATTAATCCATGACAAAAGATGCAGGAATATAGAAAGAAGAAAAGACAGCCTTTTGAATACATAGTGCTGAGAAAACTGGAGAGCTACATGTAAAAGAATGAATATTTTCTAACACCATACACAGAAATAAACTCAAAATGGATTAAAGATTTACATTTAAGACCAGACACTATAAAACTCTTAGAGGAAGACATAGCCAGAACTCTCTTTGATATAAATTACAGCAATATCTTCTGATGAATCTCCTAGAGTAATGAAAATAAAAAAATAAAATAAAAAGTGGAATCTAATTAAACTTAAAAGCTTCTGCAGAGCAAAGGAACATAAACAGAATAAAAAGACAACCCACAGAATGGGAGAAAATTTTTGCAAATGAAGCAACTGACAAGGGATTAATCCTCAAAATATACGAACAACTCATTAAGCTCCATGTCAAAAAACCAAAAATCCCAATAAAAAAACGGGCAGAATATCTAAATAGACATTTCACAAAAGACATACAGATTGCCAAAAAACATGGAAAGATGCTCAACATCACTAATTATTAGAGAAATACAAATCAAGACTACTATGAGATATCATCTCACACCAGTCAGAAAGGCAATCATCAAAAATTTACAAACAATAAATGCTGGAGAGTGTGCAGAGAACAGGGACCCCTCCTACAGTGTTGGTGGGAATGTAACTTGGTACAACCAATATGGAAAATGGTATACAGATTCCTCAAAAAATTAAAAATAGAACTAACATATGATCCTGCAATTCCACTCCTGGGCATTTATCCAGAGAAATTTCTAGTTTGAAAATATACGTGTACCTCAGTGTTCATAGCAGCATGATTTACAATAGCAAAGACATGGAAGCAACCTAAATATCCACTGAGAGAGGAATAGAGAAACAGATAAAGAAGATGTGGTACATACATATAATGGAATATTACTCAGCCATAAAAAGATTGAAATAATGCCATTTCAGCAACATGGAAGGACCTACAGATTGTCATATTAAGTGAAGTAAGTCAGACAGAGAAAGAAAAACATCATATGATATTATCACTTTATGGGGAATCTGAAAAAAATGTTACAAATGAACTTATTTACAAAATAGTAAAAGACTCATAGACTTAAAAACAAACAAACAAACAAAAACAACTGATGGTTACCAAAGGGAAAAGGTGTGGGGAATGGATGGATTGGGGGTCTGGGATTGGCATATACACACTATTGTATATGGGATAGATAGCATCAGGGACCTACTGTATAGAACAGGGAACTCTACTATTCTAAGACAGCCTATATGGGAAAATAATCTGAAAAAGAATAGACATGTATATGTATTAACGGAATCAATTTCTTGTACAGCAGAAATTATCACATTGTAAATCAACTACACTTCAATAAAAATTTAAAAAAGGTTAAGATGGTAAATTTATGCTATGTATATTTTACTACAATTTAAAAAATTAATTTAAAGTGAATTAAACTTTTAAAATGAATTAGTAATTTATGGGAAAAATGGGTAAGCTGCAAAGAAATTTTTTTTTTTTTGGAAAAAAGATGCAAACAAATTCTGTGTGACAGAAAAGAAAACCTCAAAGTTTACGGTCTTATTGCTTTATTTATTTATTTATTTATTTATTTATATTTATATTTTTACTCAACTTTGCAGCCTTAGTCTAGCATTCTGTGTTCTACTGGCCAGTTGACTATATATCAGATTTTTCTTATTTTCCTTTGAACTAGCTTTATCATCCTGCTGGTTTTCTTAATGATCAGTTAAATATATCTTTGACAAATGCTCAAAAGAAAAAAAAGCTGATGAGAGCAGAAATCTGTTCTCGCTAGTTTTAATCATTAGTATAGTACCATTTATTATGAGGCTAGCTATAAAGTTTTTTTTTAATCAAATAGAGCAGTTTCAACTATTTTTTAAGGCTGTGAATTTTTTTCTTATGAATAGCTGCTGAAATTTGTTAACTGATTTTTTCTGCATTAAAATGATTACTCGATTTTACTTTTTCATTCTGTTAAAGTATATTAATGTTGAAACAGATTTGTTTAGTTCTTGAATAAGTCCTACCTAAGACTTATTAATATTTTTATATTTTGTGGTATTCTAATTTACTCAATTTTTTGTCTATTTTTTATGACAGATATTGTCCTCTAATTTTATTTTCCCCTCTTTTTTCTGCCTTTCCTAGTTTTAACTAAGTATTTCATTTGATTCCATTTCATCTACCCTCTTTACATTTTAAATGTTTCTTTTAAAAAAATGTTAATGGTTGTCCTAGAGTTTGCAAAATAAACTAACTCAAGTCTACCATAAAACAGCACTCTACCACTTCACAAGTAGTACAGAGATCTTAGAGTATTTCTAATGCCTCCATCTCATCCCTTATGATATTACTGTCATTCATTTTACTTATCCATATACTATAAGTATGCATTACATTGCATTACTTTAAACAAAATATAACAATTTGGATCAATTGAGATTAAGAAAAATAAGCAATTTTGTTTTACCATTATATTTTTCTACTCCAATGTTCTTTATGTAGATCCACATTTCTGATAATCTCCCTCTCTATATATACATATGTATATATATATACACACACACACACATTATTTCTTTTTAAAGAACTTCTTTTAGCATTTATTTCACGGCAGGTCTGTTGTTGACAAATTCCATCAGTTTTTTTTTTTCATTTAAAATGTCTCTATTTTTCTTTTACTTTTGAAGGATAATCGGCGATCCCCCTCAATACTTTAAATATTTCATTCAATTCGCTTCTTGTCTATATGACTTCTATTGAGAACTGTGCTGTAATTCTTTTTATTTCTCTTTGGAAAAATCCCCACCCGCACCTGAGGCATCTTTCAGTATTTTCTTTTTGCTCTGGTTTCCTGCAGTTTCAGTATAATTTGTCAAAATGTTGATTTTATGGCACTTTTCCTGCTTAGTTACCCCAGAGTTTCCTGCATCTGTGGTTTGGCATATTTTGTCAATTTTCTAAATTTCTTGGCCATTATGAAAATATCTTTGCTTGATTTTTTATTCTCCTTCTAGTATTCTAAATGCGCATATGTTGAAATTCTCCCACAGTTTTTGAATGTTCTTTTCTGATTTTTTTCTCATTCTCAAGCTCACTGATTTGTTCCTTGGCTGTGTCCAGTCTATTGAAGGCATTTTCATTACTGTGAAGTGTTTTCAGTGGTTTCTAACATTTCCTTCTGTTTCTTTCAGAGTTCTCATCTCTATGCTAGAGTCACAGAAAAGCCTTTCTCCCAGGTGGAATAAGGCTCTGGCAAAGTCTTTCCCCCTGGAGAGTAGTCATTTGTTAAGGAGAAGACTCTCAGTACATTTCATAATGGTTACTCTAGCTCTCCCCGACCTGCCAGAGCAAAGAGGACATCTTTCTTGGCTCCTCACTGTGAGAATCTGGTGGGGTTCCTGGAGTAAAGGTGTGAGCCTCTCCTAAGACTGTCAAAGATTTTGTCAAACTGGTTTACTCTCAAGTTTCAGCAATTCATCAACATTACCATTTAGTGCTCCTCCCACATTATGACTTTTATTCCAAGAAAGTCAACTTCAGCTGTGACTCTCTGAATTTGCCCATCTCTCCAGATTTTGTGGTGGCAGCTTGTCCTGTTGCCTCAGCTCTCTCATGGGTTTAAGAAGAGCTGTTGATTTTCAATTTGTTTATCTTCATATTACTTAAGGATGAGAGGGATGACTTCCGAGCTCTTTCATGCCAGAACAGAAACCAGGAATTCTAATTTTCTATTCTTATGATACCTTGTCATTCTTTGTTATCAGAGCAATGTTGTCTTCAAAAAAATAAGTTTAAAAGAATTCCTTCCTCTGCTGTTTTCTGAAATATTTTGTGTGATAGTGTTATTTTATCTTCCTTAAATGCTTGATGGAAATTGTCAAACTAAGCCAGGATTTCTTTTTGAAAAGATTTTTGATTATAAATTAAATTCTTTAATAGGACTTGACAGATTTTTCTATTTCCTCTTTTGTCATTTTAAAAATTCAAACTGCTTTTTAAGTCTCTTTCTCTCCCAAGAAATGTTTCCATTTTATTGTCTAGTTTACTAGCATAAAGTTGCTTACAATATTCTCTTTCCTGAATATTTTGTAGTAATAGCCACTATTTCAATTTGGCTATTGCTAATTTTATTTTTTCTTCATCAATATTCATATAGGCTTATCCATTTTGTTAGTCTTTTAAAGAATCAACTTAGGAATTTGCTAATTTTCTCCAAGTTTTTCAGTCATAGATTTCTGTTCTTTATTGCTTCCTATTTTCTACTTGTTTTTTGAGTATAATGTGATTTTTTTTAATCCTTCTTAAATTGGTAAGTTAAGTGATTCACTTTATAATTTTCTTCTTTTCTGATACTGGCTTTTAAAGCCATATATTTCTTCCCTTTAAGAACTGCTTAAATGCACCTCACAAATTTTGATGTTTTACTTTCATTATTATTCAATTAAAATTTTCCTTCTTATTTTTTTCTACCTATTGTTTATTTATAAATGTATTTTTAAATTTCCTAATTTTGGGGAATTTTCTAGATATCTTATTTCTATTAATTAATTTCTATTTAATTCTTTGTGGTCAGAGCACATACTCTGTAGGATTTCAGCATTTTGAAGTCTATTGAAATTTGCTGTTTAGGTACAGGCTTTACCCTGGTGAATGTTCTATTGGTACTTGACAAGAATTTTTTCTTTTGCAGTCTTATGTTAATGTCGACTAGCTCATAATGATTGTTTTTCGCACATCTTCTATATTTGTACTATTTTTTTCTGTCTGTTCTATTAGCAAATAGGAAAGATGTGTTTAACGTTCCAACTGTGATCATAGATTTATATGTTTCTTTAGTTACATCAGTTTTGTTTTATACTTTTCAATACTTTCTTATTAGATGCATATTTAACCTTGTTATGTATTCTGTTGATTGACCTTTTTATTATAACATCTCTTTATTTCTTTTAATACTCCTTGTTTTGAATTATATCTGTTTCATACTAATATAGCCGTAACAGTTTTATTAATGTTTATTGCTGTGTGGTATATATCTTCCATCTTTTTACTTTCAACCTCTGTGCCTGTTTTCAATGCATCTTGTAGAGAGCATATGGTTGGAATTTGCTTTTTGAAAGCAGCTATACAATATCTTTTGAATACTTAGTCCATTTACCTTTAATGTAATTATTGGTATGGCTGGGTTAAAATCTACTATTTTAACCAACACAGTCTATTTGTATAATTTGTCTTTTATTCCTCTGTTCCTTTTTTGGATGTCTACTTTTGGTTTAATTAAATATTTCTAGTGTTTCATTTATTTACTCTCATGCTTTTTAGCTGTCCCTTTTTTATTTTTTTATTTTAGTAGTTTCTCTACTAAATTTAGTAATCTCTTTCTCTCATTAGAGTCAATTTAGAGTATTTTATCATCACACTATTTGCACATCACACATCACAGATGTAAAAATCTTACAGAAGTATACTTACAACCTTTTTTTTGTTCTAATTTGTCAAACATTTTCACTTTACAGTGGTTATAAAGCACCTTGTATTATTTTTGCTTTAATGTTTCATCTGTTTTTAAAAAGAAATTCATAGACAAAAAGAAGATAATCATTTATACTTGCTTATACTTAGAATGTCTTTTACTCCAATATTTTCTGATAAGAAGTCAATTTTATGTATTCCAGCCCTCTATATGTAATTTGTTAATTTTCTTTGCCTGTGCTCATTTCTTTGCCTGCCTTCTTTATGTTGGTTTACAGCAATTTTACTATGATGTGTCCAGGCATGGTTTGAATTTATTCTGGGTTTGATCAGCTTTTTGGACCTGTAATTTGACCTTTTTTTCCCATCAAATTGAGACAACCTCAAACATCATATCTTCATAATTTATTTCACTACTTTTTATCTCTCTTGTCTCTTTTTGGGATCCTATTTGCAGATGTTTGAATGATATTTTCCCACAGGTCACTGAATAACTTAATTTTTCTTCCATCTTTTTCTGTGTATCATTCAGATTGGATTATTTCAATCAAACCAAGTTGAAGTTTTCTGACCCCTTATGCCATCTCCAGTCTGACATCAAGCTTATCAAAGTGAAAATTTTCATTTCAAATATTGTAATTTTTCATTCTAGGTTTCAATTTGGTTCATTTTTTTGTACTTTCCTTTCTTTTTTGAGATTTCCCATCTCTATACTTATTAAGGCCATTTTTCCCCTTGACTTGAACATCTTTGTAGTTGTTTAGTGTTTATCTACTCTAAAGTCATTATCCTTTAATTCTAATATTTGGATTATTCTGGAGTATTTTTTATTCACTGTTTTATTTCTTTATAATGGGTCATATTTTTTTCTGCTATTCCACATGCTTATTAATTTCTGTATTATTTTTGGAAGTTTGCAGGTCATATAAATATTATAGATTATGTAGTCTTTAAATAGTGTTAACTCTTGTTTTGGCAGTTTCACAATTTACCAGGGGGCTCCTAGATCCTATCAAGGCTTGGCTTAGCCTTTATGAGGGTATGGTCCTTATTACTCTTAAGGTATTAATTTTCTAGTGTTTCAGTTGAATACCCGGGGTGTTTATGAGCTCTTTCAACTGTGGCTGGGCTAGAACTTAAGTCCACATTGTGTGAACTCTGGGATCTTCATTTCACTACCAGTGTTTGTAACCACCATTCTCCGCTAGACTCAGATTCGTACTCTCTAAAATGTAAAGTGAAGCCTTTGATCCAACGTCCTTACACAGATTACTAGAACCACTCTTTTCCCCAGCAACCTTCTAAAACTTTGTCCTGCAAATTCCAGATACTTTCTGTAGCCCTAAATTCTGGACTCTACCTCCTCAGCCAAGTGGGACTGCCCTGTTTCTGTTGGTCTTCAATTCCTTATTCTGGTTTACAAAATTTGCCCCTAGACAAAAGCCTAGGTGATCATGGAACTCACATCTTGTGTTATTCCTTTTCCAGAAGGAATTCCTGTGCTGCCTTTTTTCCAATGCCAAAAAACCAGTCACTTCATGTATTTTGTCCAGTTTTATAGTTACTTACACATTTGGGCAAATCTGATACAAGTTCATCTTTCATATTTGGAAGTGAAGTTTCCACATTGTTTTAAAAAGGAGAAGACGTTCTCATTAAGTGGAAATGGAAGGTGATAATTCCAATCTTCTATAAGCAGATGCCCTGATATTATATTTACTGCTGATAAACACTGCAAAACCTAAGACAACGAAGAAAGGACACCTCACTGTCCACAAATATTGGTACAGGTAGAGGCAGAGTAATCTCTATTTTGGTACTATAACATGTGTCCTCAAAAGCTGTCCCTGATTTGATACCTACTGTCTCATTTTGGGGTGGTTAAAGCATCTAACTACAAAAATGCAGGCAATAAGGAGGTGAAACCAAAATGCCTATTTGGTAGGTTACTAAATATTTGTAATTAATTTTTTCTTCATATTAAAGAAAATTAAAAGTGAAATTTGACATGGTGTAACTTAACATTATATGTTTCAACACATAATAGAAGACATGAAAAGGTCTAAAGTGATGTGATATAAACACTTGCTGATTTCATTCGATTTTAAAGCTTATCATCTTTTACAACATGACTAATAGTTGAAAGCATGTGATTAACCTAATATGATATAGAATTTGAAATCTGGGCTTTCTTTCTTTTATTATTTTCTAGTTTTTAGATTTTTCTTTTCCTAATGAGATTTTTAACATTAAATATATTTCATAGTAGTTTTTAAATAAACAACAAAAGGAAAAAACACATGTTAAACATAGAATTTTGCATGAAAAAGTATTTGGTGTGGATCAGATTATAATGGCTATTTTTGAACATAACAAAACCCATGTTTCATTATTTGATTTTAAGTAAAGACTGAAGCAGCTGGGTCCCATCCTCTTTCATTCATCCTGCAGACCCAATTAGTGGTTTTTAGTTGCCACTCTTAGCATTTTTAAAAAAAATTTCTTAAATTCACTCCACTCCTTCAAAATGTTCTACACATTTTCTTCTTATTAACTGTACTTGATGTATACTGGAGACTGAGCATTCTCTTTTTTCTTACCTAGTATTATGCATCAAAAAAGTTTTGCCTTTTCTTAACTGACATTCACTTGGAAAATAATTCTGTCTCCACTTATATTTCCTTTGAAATTATCTGCTAACACAATTCCTGTGCTTTGTGTATGACAGTAAAACTTTAGGCCTGTGTATTCTCAGTGAAACCATAAAAGATCATATTAATAGTTTCTACTTTTACCAAAGTAAAGCAATGAAAATATCCTGTTTCACTGTATTTTACTTAGTGATAAGCTGTCCTGTACTATTAATCTATATATAGTCAATTGTTTGCTAAAAACAATGGGTGTCCTGCCTTCTCACCCTGAACCCAAGATTTGTAATTGCATATTCCTTTATTCCTGTTACTGTGTGCATTCAATGGTTCTTTTTATGTTTGATAATACATGCAAACGGTTGACTTAAGACTACAGCTCAGGAGTTCCCGTTGTGGTGCAGTGGTTAACGAATCCGACTAGGAACCATGAGGTTGCGGGTTCGGTCCCTGCCCTTGCTCAGTGGGTTAACAATCCGGCGTTGCTGTGAGCTGTGGTGTAGGTTGCAGACGCGGCTCGGATCCTGCATTGCTGTGGCTCTGGTGTAGGCCGGTGGCTACAGCTCCGATTGGACCCCTAGCCTGGGAACTTCCACATGCCGCAGGAGCGGCCCAAGAAATGGCAAAAAAAAAAAAAAAAAAAACTACAGCTCAGGGTGGTTGACTTCCTTTGTGGTCCCAGTGAGCTAGAGTGACTGCATTTTCATGCATTTAACCTGATCTTTCACTTATTTTCACATCCTATTTACTGTTCCATCCTGGGTTCCTTCTCTGTTAAATTCTCTAGAAAAAATTACTATGACTCACATATACCTGATTTTCATCTAAGGAGAACACTACTTCAAAAGGATTTGATATACTTATTTTTCCCTCATTAAAGAACTCAGAAAAACATTCTATTTTGGAATAACTCTTCAAATTTATTATTACATTGAACATATGATAAATGATCAATACATTCATATTTTATGAGTAAGTAGTCTTATTAAAGTTTTAGACACCCATTCACCCTATCCATGCACTTCTAATTCAACATTTCATTTCCTCCCAGTTGTGTTTCAGTAATTGCAATTATTTTCTCTAGTTCATATGCAAATCATGGCTTTACTGAAGACTTTCCATGTGCAGAATTTGTTCTTGCAATTTAGAAAACTTAGATGTAAAAATGTGACAAAAATGCAAACAACCAAGCAAAGTGGCAAAATGTAAATAAAATACTGCAATGGAGAGTTCTACAAATTAATTTTTCAGAACTTATGGTTATCAGCTTTGTGAAGTAGAAGTTATTTAATGATATATTACTGGACCTGGAGGACTCCCCAAATTTAGAAGCAAGTTAAATAATTTCCCTACCTTAAACTGGTCCTAACAAAAGATTAAGAAAAAAAAATTTAGATCAGCCATTTGTACAGTCTTCACAGAAAACATACCATCCAATTACAAAACATGGGCTGATTTTACTAGGAAGTCTGTTGAACCTTTAAAACTGAGGACCAATCTCCAGCATTTTGTGGCTTTATCAAAGTTCAGCCACCCTGTGAAACTAGTTTAAATAAGCTGGGAGCTTTTCAAATCAATTAAATATACTATCTACATAACTTTTAGCTACTGGTAATCTTTATGGGTATGTCTGTCAGTGAGAGGTTGACACTGGTCATTGACACTGAGATGATGCTGAATGGTTTTATGGCAACTGATCTGTTCTGAACTCCAAACTCACATATTTAATGGCCTACTCCTCATGTATATCTAGCTTTTCATATGCAAAACTCTACATGTCCAAAACTAAACTCTTTATAGCATCCTCCTTATCTCAAATCTACACCTCCTGCCATCTTCTCCACTTGCTTCTGTTCTCAAACATCAATATCATCCATAACTCTTTTCTTTCTCTATACCCCAAGGCCAACCCAAATCAAAGCCTCTTGACGCTATCTTCTATATGTCTAGGATCTGGCGTCTTCATTGTTACCACCATTGCTTAAATAACATCATTCTTGCCTAGATTACTGAAATAATCTCCCATATATTGAATAAAGTTATTTATGGCTATTACAGTCTGGGCATTGTGCTTAAAACTTGCATGATTTTGACTAGTCTTCATAATTACATTGAAAGATGATTACTTGCTCTATTTTTGCCTATTAGGGGGCTGATACTTTAATAAACAATTTCACTAAGATCTCACAGCTCATAACTCACAGAGCTGGTATCTGTACCCAATTTATTTAATTCCAAATCAAGACTTTACGATGTTTACTCTTTGTGGCCATCTTAATTCCAGTAACTATAAAACTAAAATATGACTAAGATAAAAACTATAGTACAGGAATTTTACAAGACTTATGAGATCTAGAAAGTAAACAAAATTCACAAAAAAAATCCAAAACCCTAAAATACTAAAGTAATTGTGATAAAATTAAAATGGCAATTTTGGATAAAATTATGAGGATAAGTGTTCTACTTTAATTCTGACTGTGCACATGGCAGGAACCATGAGAGGTCTGCAATCTGATCCTACTTGCAAGCTTACAAGTTTGTCTAGCAGAATTTCATAGATGCTTGCACAAGACTTGAGAATACTGGTTCAAGTGTTATAGTAAATTATTTATCTTTTAGGCCCAGCCCTAGAGAAATCTTTATCATACTGGTATACTAGGATATTTTTAATAGCACGTAAGTATCTGTGGTTTAAATGCAATAAGCTCTTTAACTTCAAAGCTACAGTTATCAAAAGGTATGGTACTTGCACAAAAACAGACACATAAATCAATGTAGTTAATGGAGTAGAGAGCCCTGAAATAAACCTATGTACTTATTGTCAATTAATCTATGACAAAGTAGGCAAGAATATAAAATGGGGAAAAGACTTTCATTTCAACAAGTGATGGTGAGAAAACTGAACACCTATATTTAAAAGAATAAATTTAGAACATTTTCTCACATCATATACAAAATTCAAAATAGATTAAGAACCCAAATGTAAGACTAGAAGCCATAAAAATCCTGGAAGAAAACATAGGCAGAACACTGTGTGACATCAACTGCAGTAAAATTTTTGAGATCTGCCATCCAAGACGAAGAAAACAAAAACAAAAATAAATGGAACATAATTAAACTTACAAGCTTTTGTACAACAAGGAAATGATTGACAAAAATGAAGAGTAAACTAACCGAACAGGAGAAAATACTTGCAAAAAACATGATTAACAAAGGGTTAATATTCAAAAATATACAAACAGCTCATAAACTCAGTATCAAAAAAATAATAAATGGGTAGAAGAGCTAAATAGACATTTTCAAAAGAGGAAATACAGATGGCCAACAGGCACATGAAAAGATGTTCAATATCACTAATCATCAGGGAAATGCAAATTAAAACCACAATGAGATAATACCTCACACCTGTCAGAATGGTTATCATCAAAAAGACCACAAAAACAAAAGTTGGCAATGATGTGGATGAAAGGGAAATTCTTGTACACTGTTGGCGGGAATGTAAATTGGTGCAGCCACTATAGAAAACAGTAGGGAGGTTCTTTAAAAAACTGAAAATAGAACTATCATATGATCCAGCAATTCCACCCTGGCGTATATATCTAAAGAAAATGAAAACCCTAATTCAGAAAGGCACATTCACCCCAATGTTTATAGCAGAATTACTGACAAGAGCTAAGGTAAGGAAGCAAACTAAGTATCTACCAAAAGATGAATGGATAAAGATGTGCTATATATGTAGACAATGGAATATTACTCAGTCATAAGAAAGAACAATATTTTGCCATTTGCAACAACATGGATGAACCTGGAGGGTATTATGCTTGGAGAAATAAATCACACAGAAAAAGACAAATATTTGACAGGCTGCTACTCTTGGTGATTACTATGCCATATTTCCAGAAAAAAAAATCTACTGTCCTCCACTTGAAGTTCATCTGTAATATATTTTATAATGCATTATGTTTTATAGATTTTTTATGCTCATTGATTTGGTTATAATTATAACAGATTAGTTTATACAAGAGCATACCTTATAGGTGCTCTGTTATCTCATGTTTATGTTGAGATAGATGTATAGTAAATTGATGAGAATATTTTTTTGGTCTTTTATATATCTGATATATATTATTTAATTTTGTGAGAGTGTATCTCCTTTGAATAATAATTTTAAATATTATTTATTTTTCCAGTAAAAATTTATAATCATTTTGTTAAGTATTTTAAAAAAGTATTATAAGGAGACCATGAGTAGAACAGCATTACACTTATGAATTATTTGATCATTAATCATACTTTATAATACCCAGTCTTACAATTTGGAACTTTTAAAGAATACCCAATAAAGATGATCTCTCAATCAATGAATAAACAAAGGATTACTGAAATTAAATGAGTTAGAAAAATTTTGGAAAAATGGAAAAATCAGTTAACTGTGGGAAAACATAGATGTTTAATTCAATCATTCACACAGTCTGGCTAAACTAAAGATTTAAATAATAAAAATATGTCTTGTAAGAAAGTAATCTTCCTAAAGTGGGAGACAATTGCTAAGAAGGTAAGTGATAGAAATGGTGAATGAAAATATCAGTAGTTCTGAGTAACATAAAAATTTAAAAAATTCAGAGTTCCCATCCCACTGGGTAATGAACCTGACCAGAATCTGTGAGGGCGTGGGTTTGATCCCTGGCCTTGCTCAGTGAGTTAAGGATCTGGCATTTCCATGAGTTGCAGTGTAGGTCATGGAAAGGCTCAGATCTGGCATTGCTGTGGCTGTGGCGTAGGCTGGTGGCTATGGCTCCAATTCAACGCCTAGCCTAGGAATCTCCATATGCCTTGGGTGTGGCCCTAAAAAGACCAAAAAATAAAAATAAAAATAAAAAATTTCCACTAAATGAATAATAAAGCCAAATTGGAAAAATACATGCAACAAATATGAGAAGACAGAGGCATAGTGTAATTATTACATAAGGAATTTATCAAATTGATAAACAGTATAATCACATTAGATAAATGAACCAAAGTATTATACAATTAAATTAAATATATTCAGAATTGTTTTATGGGCTAGCATATGGTCTACCCTGAAAAAATATTTCACTTGCGCCTGAAAAGAATGTATGTTCTGGTGTTGTCAGAGATATTGTTCTATAGTATTGGTTAGGCTGTTCAAATTGTTGTTCCAGTTGTTACAATCTTCCACATATTTACTGATTTTATGTTTAGTAGTTCTATCAATTATTGAAAAAGCTGTATTGAAATCTCCAAATGTAATGCTGAATTGTTATTTCTCCTTTCAATTATGTCAGTTTTTGTTTCATGCACTTTTGGACCCCTGTTGTTAGGTAAATATATACTTATAACTGTTATTTCTTTCTAATATTCCTTTATCATGATAAAATATCTCCCTTTATTTCTATTTTTTAAACTTGATATTTATTTTGTATGGTATTATTACCATATTAGTCTCTTATTCATCTATTTGTTTGGTGTATGTTTTCCTATCCTTTTACTGTTACCCTACATGTGCCTTAGAAACTAAGATGTATCTCTAGTAGATAGCATAAAATTGAGACCTTAATTTTTATTCGGTTTAATTATCCGCCTTTTGAATGAAGTATCTAAACCATTCACATTTAACATAATTATTCCAGGAGTTCCCGTCATGGCTCAGTGGTTAACGAATCTGACTAGGAACCATGAGGTTGCGGGTTTGATCCCTGGCCTTGCTCAGTGCGTTAAGGATCCAGTGTTTCTGTGAGCTGTGGTGTAGGTTGCAGATGCGGCTTGGATTCTGTGTGTCTGTGGCTCTGAGGCTGGCGGCTATAGCTCCGATTAGACTCCTAGCCTGGGAACCTCCATATGCCGTGGGAGCAGCCCAAGAAATGGCAAAAAGACAAAAAAAAATTCCAAAAAGTGGCAAAATTTTTGGTTTTTAGTAATTAAACTATGTTATACTTAGATATGGCTCTCTCTCTGTTTATCCTGCTTAAGAGTATTTGGAGCTTATTACTTATCAATTTCTTTTTTTCTGTATCTGAAGCATGTGTAATTTCCTGGGCCAGGGACTGAACCCATGCCACAGTTGAAACCTGAGCCACAGCTAAAGCAATGCCAGATCCTTAACCCACTGTACCACATGGGAACTTCCTTTTGACTATTTTCATTATTTTTTTCATCAAATAGACCATTGTTTGACTTTTTCTACCTTTTTCTTTCCTTCTCTCTCCGGAACGTCCATTATACAAATACTAGAATGCTTGAGGTCTTATAACTTTATTTTTCTTCAGTAGTTTTCTCTCTGATCTTCAGACTGGATCATTTTCAAGTTCACAGAAATTGTCTTCTGTCATTTCAACTTTTTCATACTTAAGAAAATCCTATAATGAACATTTAATGATTTTTTAGTTGTAAAATAGACTTTATTGTTAAATATGTTTATGTTTTGACTCATTAATTTTACTTCCATAAATGTATTCTAGGAAATGAAAAAATTATTATGTATAAATTTATAGCTGAATAAATATTAAAATAAAGAGTTTTAACTAAATTCTAAATTTATTGACTATATACAATATGGCTCATTCATTTGAAAGATATAAAACAGCTATAAAAATGTTAACAATAGTTAATATTTTACTGATTATTATTACTCCACATCAGGCACTGCTCTAAAATCTTTAAATGTATTACCATTTTTCATTGTAAGAATAATTCTGTGAGACAGGGTCTTTAATTTTTCTTAATTTTATAGATGAGAAAACTGAACCACAGAAAAGTTAATTAACTTGCCCAATGAAAAGTTTATAATGATACACAAACCTTATAATGATACACCAACCTGACCTTATGTTGTCTTAGGTCAGGTTCTCCAGAGAAGGGATTTTGAAATTATGCAGGAAGAGGGGGCACCCACAAGAATCGATCTTAGAACGAAAGCAGAGGAAATAGAGTTAAAATGTGATGCAGATGTGTGGTCACAATAAAGGTCTCAGGAGATCCCACAGGGCAACTCTGGAGGTGGGGTGGCCCTTCAGAAATGTCCTGAACTGAAGCTTGGCCTTTATAGACCCACGGTGAACACGAACAGACATTAGTAGATGGGTGTGACAGAGTAAAAGGGATGATATTGGCAAGCCCGCTTTCTCTGGCTGAGGGCATTTTCCCTGAGAGTGACTGCTCAGTCGAGCTCAGCCACCTGACAACCATCCTAGCATCTGAGGAAACAGCGCCTCCGTCCTGAAAGGGGTGATACATATAGCAACTGTGGCATGTGAAATGACAAATCACTGTAAACCCACGCAGGGTTAAAAATAAAAATATTTATACATATACATGGATATACTATATGTATGTATACACACACACAAATACATGCTTCATGATAGGAAACAATTCTTTTTTTCTAATTTAAATTAACTCCTTTATAAGTACAAATACTTTATTTTAAAATAAATGGTTACTCTCAAAACTTCCATCAGCTTGGTAGAGTGAGAAAATTCTAGGTGTGTAAGATTTTTCTAATGTACATACTGTAATATAATAAGACAAAGGTAATATCAATGGAAAGAAACCCTGGGTTTCAAAAGACTATTAATTCCATATTTGAATAAGAAGGATAACAAAGGGTATATGTCAAGTATAAGAATATTATAAGAATATGTGTACTTATGAAAGTTTCATATAATAAAATATAACTTTCTCATTACTGTTGGGAAGTTCTGTAATTAGAATAAACTCTTTTAGCCGAAAACTTCAAAGACAAAATCCATTCACAGTTAGGCAAGATGAAATATTTGACCATATGTAATTTACCTTTTGAGTTATTCTAATAGACTTTTAAAATTTCAGCTTTTTATTTCTTCATTTTGCATTCTCTTTTTCCAGTGAGAAAGTAGAGAGTCAAGAAAAAAAAAAAAAGGAATAAAGGGAACCTGTCATCCGGAGAATGAAATCATCTAGATTGATGATGGGAATGGCTGCTTCTGGGTGTGTCAAGAGTATAATTTAGCACATCTTCTGGGTAGCTTGCAATATTTCTGACCAGCACTGAGGTGCTGACTGCAGATTGCCTCTGGCTGTTGCAGAGATCATTTCCACAAATATAAACTAGTCTTTTACAATTTTCTCATCTTTGCTCTGAGCCCTCTCTCGTGTGCTCTGGTCTTAGGAGATCTGGTATTAAGTTGACAGAGTCACTTTCAGCACTCTTTTCTAGTATTCTTCTTGGTGTTCTTAAAACCAATGCTTCCTTCTAATGCAATTTAATTTCTCCATATCACTGCTTGTGTGTGGCACCTCTGATTGGGAATCCGGGAAATCAGGCTAGGGGTTACTGAACTGACCCATCAAGATAATGCTTAAGCGGTTGCTTGAAGGGACATACACAGGAGGGGAGGGCACAAAGTCTCAAAAGTCACATTCATAGGTAGTAATTTATTACATTTTATAGGCATCCAGCATATAATTGTCTATGGAATTTTTATATTTAGGAATTCCTCTACTTCAGGAATTTTGAAAAGACAAGTCTTCAAGCTCATGGGAGCTGAAAATATTATAGACCCGAGCTCTGTCAAGCAGACTCACCTATGTCAGGCTTGGACTCAGGCTCTGTCACAACTTAAAAGGGGCTGAGAGAGAGCTCGTTTTCCCGCATTGGTGGCGACAGCAGTGGTGCAGGCTCAGTGGAGTTCCAGGAGCAGAATGGTATCAGGGTGGTATAGAGGTGCTCCCTCTTTGGGATACATAGTACGATCACTCTTTGCTGGCTTTCTTGTCATTGAGTTACTAGGTCTTAATCAATGACTTAGCAGAAATGATAGTGTCACTTCTGGCTCAGGTATTTAAGAGCTGGCAGGAAACTCCCTGGAGCTCTTTCTCTCCTCCACAGTGAACAGTAAAATTCCAGATATTGGTTTCTATCAGCCTGGGTTCCAGAGTACAGATAATACAGAGCAGAGCTGCCTATGACCTGTGATGGGCAAGTAGTGTGAGTGAGAGACAGTCTTTGTTATTTTCAGCAAGGACATAACCTGATTGATACAGTTGCCACCAGAGCAGTGTTCCTGGTGTAAAAGTGGCTGCTTAGCTGATTAGTGTTTAGCTAGTATCCTCATCTGAGCAGTTTTTAAACATGATTTAGGGCTATTGCAGTAGTCTTTAGCCTGATTCTTCATCCTTTTCAACATTTCTGGGGACTACCTGGCATCGTTTTGGTCTCAAACAGCCATGTTCAGCACAATTCTGCCCAACACAACTCCCAACAGCTTGGTTTCCTTCAGGATCCTGCTATGAATTTCTCTTCCATAAATTTGTATAAAATCTTTGGAAGCTACTGATTTTTAAAGTGTAAACCTCCTCTCAAGAACAACAAATTTCAAAAATTTGCTGAATGTGGGCTCTTTCTGTGCGTAGGCCCTTTACCCCGAAATTTATTCACTTTCAGGCTCCAAGGGTTTCTTTTAATTTTGTACAGTAATGTTTGGTGAATAAATAACCACTTACCCCTCTTTTCCTTAATCATGATATGACCTTCAGAAGTATCCCTTCCTACTCTTGCTGTACAGATTAAACTGAACATTTCAGATGGTTTCCAAGGGGCTTGAGGACTGTGTTGGACACTAAAAATCAAATCCATCCCACTCTGCCAAACCACCACTGCCATCCAGGAGTGTACAAACTGTGGGGAAGCATGCAGCATGCCTTCTCAGTGTGCCATGCTCTCTTACTCTCTGTTAAGTTTGTACTGTACTCTCATGACTCCTGAAAGATAATTTAGGATATCTTTCTTTCCTAAGGAACAACTGGTGGCTTAGAACTCATCTTAATGTAAACACAGTTTTATGGGCTTTAATTTTCTAATTTCACCTTTGTTCATTCTGAAGTACAAGTGGCTCCTTCAGCCTTGAGTGCTTTCTCAGTAGAGAAGCTCCTATTTTTGGCACTGCTGACATTCAGGGCCAGATAATTTGTGGCTGCAGAGAAAGATAATGGCTTGGGAATGGTAGCATATGTAGCAATACCCTACCTCTACCCATTTAGATTCCAGTAGCATCCCCAGGTTGTGATGACCAAGACCGTCTCTAGACATTGCTATACATCTCTGGGGAGTGTGTGTGTGTGTGAGTGTGTGTGTGTGTGTGCGCGCGCAAAATCACCCTAGATGAAGATCAGTGCACAAGAGTATCTCCATTTTACTTTTCAGAAGAACCATTTCATTTTTAAACTTGAGAATTTCACTCTGTAATGCCTCTTCTATATAATTCACAATATTATTAAAACATTAATCTCAAGTGTTTGTGTACATATATACATATATACATACATATAAAATCTAATTCCAAAGAAATAGCAATATTATCCCTCATTTCAATTACCATTAAACTTTTATCATTGTAGAGAGATTTATCATTGTATAGAGGTAGTCAAAGGCTATATACAAACATTTACATATTTAAAACTGGAATATCATGTTACTCTGTCTCCATTTCAAACATTCATGGTATTCTCTTGTATAGAATTTTTGTACTATCAAACTACTTTAAATCTCAAATAACAAGAGTGAGTTAATTCTTTTTTTTTCTTAAAAAAATACAGTATTCCACTCCAGTGGTTCAGAATGTTTTTAAGTGTCTTCTCTGTAGAGAGTAAAAAGAATCAAGCTTTTATTATTCTGTGTATTTAGTGACTACATCAATGTTTGTGATAAAAATCTATGTTGTCAGAAGAACTCATTTATTACTTTTCCCTGTTTTTATTCTTACACCCTTTAACCTGGAGGCCACTGATATTCAAAGCGAATGAGCTATCTGGGGCCCAAAGTGACAGCTGGCAGATTTTTTTTTTGCGTGGTAGTACATGAATGTGTGTGTGTGTGCACGCACACACATGTGTGGTATGCCCCATACATCTAGGCATTCAGGGCTTTCTTCTTCTTCTTCTTTTTTTTTTTTTTTGGTGCAGGAGACAGATGTCCCCCCTGATAATCTTTACTGATAACCCTGTGACTGGAAATTGACTTGCTACCTATGATAAAGTGAAAACGAGGCTGAGTCAGATAAAGAGGAAATGAAATAGAGTCTGTAGAGAAGAAAATGAGCACAGAGTCAATAGGTGAGAAAGAAGGCTGCGGCACAGTGATTCAGGATTATTTGATCAATGCACGGGAAAATGCAGGGGGAAATAGCAAGCCACCCAGTTGTTTAGTACTCTATCCACAAATCAGTCAGATAGCTGTCTGTGAAATGATTAGCTATTTCAGTGTTGAGTGGGTAATGCTATAGTGAGAAAAGCAGGACATGTGAATGAACCAAAACATCTCAGGTCACAGGGTAATTGTATGGATAGATGCTATTTGGACTGGCAATCTACTCATAACAAAAACAGTGTGAAATTACGATTTTAACATTATTGGTATCGGTACTACCCTTCAATATTATGTACAGTCTTCATTACTTTTTAGAATAAACAGTAAACTGAAGAGATAGCAAGGCAAAAGACAGAAGAGGCAAGCCTCCCTTGAAAGTACAAGCATAGGTTTAAAAATTAATGAGAAGGCAGATGACAGAAGAAAGAAAGAGCTTGAATGAGATGGTTACTCTGAAGCTGACAGACCCTTGTGGTCCTTTGAGGCCCACCTATCAGTAATAGTCATCTCTTTGAGTCTTCTTAGAGTCTCTTCACTATTATCTTTTGAAAGAGGTATTTGCTTTTTTTCAAGTCCGGCTCAGGAATATGTTTTAACTCCATTCTTTTTTTTTTTTTTTTTTTTTTTTGCTATGTCAAACTTAAAAAGAGCTGCTCTGTTTGGGATTCTCATGAATTTTGAAATATTTTCATCATATGCCTGAAGATATGTTTTACACAGCAGGTGTTAAGGATCCAATAAGGTCTGTTGGACAAATGATTCATAAATATGTGTTCCCATGCTCTACAATAGTTGAATAGAACCACACAGATGGAGCCACCCTATTCTATTGAGGAAGTGGTATGTGTTTTTATAAAAACTGTGATACACATGGTTTTTAGCCAAGGAGCCAGACTCTGAGAAAGTTTTTGGAATAATTTACTTATGTTGTACTGATTTGTTCAGTGGGAGTGTGATGTAAATATACCCTTATTACATATTACAGAAAGTCCTGGAGGGTCTTAATAAAAGAAATTTGACACATCTCAGGGGAACTATGACAAGAACATAGATAAAATGAATGCTACTGATGAAAAAGATGTTATCTGGTGTTTTTAAAGTGATGGAGATTCAAGTAAGCTTGAATACTTGGGTGAAGGGTATGTTTTCCATCAAATAGACGATGACTAAAGACCAGATTTTGATTCCAACACATTCCATTTGTACAAATGTCACACTGGTAAGTAGGAGACATAACTGTTTTTTGAAGGCCTGGGAGATGGGGTTATCTAGGGTCTTTCTCAATCATGTTTTAGCTGAAAATTAGTAACTGAAATGACAGATTTTAGTACCCTTACACTGCATCCTATGAAGCAGCTTTTGATGGTGTATTTAAAAAGCCTGAAAGATCTTGCCCCACCATTTACATGAAAAATCCTTTTGCCTATCCTCACATCTCCCAGGGTATCTCATCATCACATAGCATTCACAGTGATGGGAGATTAGTAAAGAAGACTCACAGGGCCTGATTTGAGAAGGACTTCAATGCTAGGAGGAGCACTTCAGATTTTATTTCACATGCAAAGGGGACCAATAAAAGGAATGGCAGGATCATGGTTAGACTTTGAGAGGATGGTGTCAGTAGAACTAAGAAGAAGGATTTGAGGAAAGAGAATGAGCACAGCGAAATTACTTAGTGGTATTCTTCCTCACTGAGGTCAGCTAGCTGTGCACACAAAAATCACTGAATGACAGACAAAAGCAGCCCACAGCTGCCCCTAGGATGTTCAGTGCATTTGCTTAGGGCTCCCTTGCTCATTCTATATACTTGTGACCCAAATTTAAATCCTTAGTTTATACTTCTTATTTTTGGAACGTCTGTATTCCAATTTCAAGGCCTCTGGATCATTCTTTTCCACCAGAGACTTTGATATTTTCCTCTCCTAGAAGACTACCCACCATGCAAAACCCATGGCCAGTCACTTAGATTTTTCTTCAGCCTCAAATACCCATGTGATGGATATTGGATGATTATAATGATCTTTGTACTCTGGCTGAGAGGTAATGCAGGTTATGGCAGGGAGCTGATGACTAAGGGGGATATCAGGGTCAGGGCAACAGTATTTGGTGACTAATCTAGTATAAGGGGCAGGATAAGTAGAAGGCAAATTTGCGACTGTGGCCCTGCAGGACAATGTGGGGGCTTTAAGTGAGATTGGAAGACATAGAGGAACAGGGCTTTTTTCTTTCCTTTTTTTTAAAAAAGGGAGTTAAATACTCCGTACGTTAAATTTGAGGCACCCAGGTCATATTTTGGTGGAGTTATGAGAGAAATTCTTATGGAAGACCATATTTAGATACACAGATATGCATGCGATTTTTAGAGACAGAAGCTGAAAACGAGAGCTCTGATATTCACCACAGGAAATAAGAGAATAGGAAGACAGAAGGCCAATGATGGATGCTTGAATTCTATCCATTCTTAATTGGTCATTGGAGGGACAGGAAGCAGCAAACAAAATTCAAGGAGGATTCAGAGAGGCAGTAGAGAGGCATGAATGTGGACAGAAGGAAAGTGGAATGCTGTAAATCCTTATTCTGCTTAATAAAACGGGTATAAAACTGTATGCTATAGAGGAAGCCAAGAATGAAACACATTGGCATGGCATTTTCCTGAACAACTGATTGCTTGATGGCTTTCTTTGGTTAACTGCATTTCTTCTTGGTTAATTGTGTTCTGTTAGTTTGAAAGTAAAGGCCAATAAAAGAGTAAAGCACTGTTCACACTGAGCACAGGTGAAGGCAAGCCTTTGATTAGTGACTATAACTCAAGCTTAAGTGTTTGTCACTATTTTTTATTTGCTTGCTGGATTCATAATTTACATGAAGATAGCTATTAGGTGTGCTGCTGCTGTGTTCCTCAGCTGGCCACTTGGTTATGGAAACTGCATGTCACCAAATTCTGGAAATGCTTCTCCTAGCCTCCTTACTTGTAACTTCTTTCTTTGGCTGTTACTGTAATTGCTTGCTTGGAACCATGATATTCTTTATGGTATAAACGGTCCCAATTAGCAGATTTATATTCAGATTGATTCTGATTGGTATTGGTGGAATTTAAATTAATTAAATTAATATTTCTGCTCAGTAGGTCTTCATGTGAAAGTGATGAAATTTTTAAAGAAGTTGTTCCTATGCTCTTTTGAACATAAAAGAAATACGTATACATAGGTGTGTACGAGAGAAGGAAGAGGGAGAGGGAGACAGAAGGTGGGGAGGGGGAGGGGATGGGAGAGGGAGAAGAATGATGGAGAGAACACTAATGGGTTTTCAATGCAATCCTTTTGAGACTAAGGTAAACTGAACATCAACCTGAATGTTCTGATGACATTTTAATAAGATTTTTCTTCATTTTTTTTCCTTTTTAGTTTTATGCATTGCTTGTATCCTAAAAAAGTAAATACTATTTACAGAGGGTCTGATGTAGAAAACTGATGAATATTAGGCCATATGTGAATTAGACTCAATAGGAGATAAACTCTTATCCCTTTAGTATTTTCTCTTTACATATGAAAATAAGGAAATAGGATTTGTTACTATAAATAACAAAATATTCACATACCACCAAAATATTACTCCCATTCTTCAAAAAAGCATCCCCAGTTTGCATGACATATACAACTGTTAAACTGGAGTTTGTATGAAAAATAGTTTATGTTCTAAAATATTTGATGTGGATCAAAATTATGTACCCATAAAACTATGTATTGGTCAGGGATCTTTCCATGTGTGATTATTAATCCTGCTAAATTAACATCACTAATATTTTAAAATTGAAAATAATACAAATAATCTCAACATATATGGTGAAGGCAAATATACTGTCTATAATATTGGTTCTGTACAGTGTATGACATGGGGCAAGAGAAAAAGATTCAAGGATGAAAAGAAAGTATTTATCTGAGCAACCTGAAGAATGCTATTTCTACTTAATGAAATGAGGAAATGTGGGAGAAATGAGGTTGGGATGAGAAAAATCTGAAGTTTCAGTGTTGGACATTTTAATTTTGTGATAGTTAGTAAATGGATACGTGACGTATAAAGACTTGGATAGTTGCCTTATTTACTGTGGGATTTCCATAACCTTGCCACAGTATTTCTTGAATAAATGACTGAAGAGGGTTCAGGGTAAAGGACCAGGTTGAGATATACATCTTGCCATTGTCAGTATATAGGTTGTATTCAAAGTTGAGTCTGGAAGAGATCACTAGGGTGAGACTGATAAGTAGAAAAGAGATGCTAAGAAGTCAAGTATTTGAGTATTGGAGCATGCAAAATTCTGAAAAATGAGAATCCCTGCTCTCTATCTCCATCTCTCTCTATGTATACCTACAGTCATATCCATGTTCTTCTGTAAAGCTCCATAACTATATGTTTATCTATACCTACATCCATTTTACATTCATTTCCATTTCTATACCTATATACACATAATCATATACATATATCACGATGTGGAATATAGTATACTCAATCATCATAGACTGTTTGTATTTTTAATTTAGTAATACTTCTTGAAGACCTTTCCATGTCACCATACCCTGCTCCATTCCACTCTCTTCTAGTAGCTGCATAGTATTGTACTGTTGCAAAATTCAAGAGTCTGAGTAAACGGCTACCCACTGACTGATATTCAGCTTGTTTCCATTTAGATTACTCACCCCTGCTAACAGGGTTCCAGGGCACATCCTTATATGCACACCAGTGCATATTTAGAAGTATACAGATCTGTAGAACACATCCCAATAGATGAATTTATGCTTAAAAGTATATGCGTTTTAAAGTCTGATTAATACTGTCAAAATGCTTTACAGCAAGGTAGCTCTCTCATCAAAAGCTTGTGAAGTTTTTTAACAAGGTTATTCAAAGTTGAACAACTGTTGTGTTAAGTGATTCATGTGTTTAAAGTCAAAGTAGTAACTGACAGAGGTCACAGAGAATAAAGTTTTAATTGGTGTGAGGAGAAAAGGGAGTTCTTAGTCACTGGGACTTGGGACACCTGTGTGATTATGAATTTTGGTTCCATAAATGCCCAAATCAAGGCAGATTATTATTTTATAGGTGATACCCTCTTCATTCTAAAAAAAAATTCATTATACTAAATATAAGCCAAACTCCCACCTAAGCAGTTAGAATTTAATTGCATGAGGTACTAGTGATAACTGCTTAGTTCTTTGGACAAAGGTAAATTTATATATTCACATTTTATAACCTAAAGCAACTTCAAATGAATAGGAATGTTAAATTTCTTTTTTTTTTCTTTTTTTTTTTTTTTTGCCATTTCTTGGGCCGCTCCTGCGGCATGTGGAGGTTCCCAGGCTAGGGGTCCAATCGGAGCTGTAGCCACCGGCCTACGCCAGAGCCACAGCAATGCGGGATCTGAGCCGCATCTGCGACCTACACCACAGCTCACGGCAATGCCAGATCGTTAACCCACTGAGCAAGGGCAGGGATTGAACCCGCAACCTCATGGTTCCTAGTCGGATTCGTTAACCACTGCGCCACGACGGGAACTCCAGGAATGTTAAATATTAAAAGTCATATCACCAAAAGGATGAACATCTACCATCCACAGCAGTAGCAGCAATAAAGACAACCAACTAGGAATGAATATTTAACTACAATCTTAAGAGGAAAGAACTTTCAAAACCTCCAAAAGGTAGAAAAAATTGACAAGTTTTAGTAAAGATAGAAAAAAAGATACATTTTAGTAAAAATGAATATTTTTGCATAATAAGAAAATTAAAACATTCAATATTTTAGAAAAGCATATGATAAAATGTTAAAAGTAAAGATTGATATTGGTTTTAATAAATATAAAACATATTATTACATAAAAATGATGTTAAAAAACTAAACATTAAGACTTAAAATAGGCCAAAACATGAAAAACTATGTTAAAGAGAAATTAGGCCATAAACACATATCTGGAATAGTGATTCTCAATTTCACTAGAAACCAAATAAACACAAATGAAAATAATATACTATATTTAATGTATCAATTATAAAACACTTAGAAAGATACTGAGAAAATCCTGTGGCTGGCAAGAGGGAAATGGACATTGCAATAAACTGCTAGTAGCAATTTTAGAAAGCAATGTATTACTAAAGCGCACACTTCTAGATGTTATGCTCCACATACAAATTATTTTCTCTCTCCTGAGAAAATAATATATATATAAAATAAAATTTAATCATTAAAATTATTAACAGCAGCAGTATTTATGAAAGCAAAATTTTTTTATTCTACCTAAATATTCAATAAGGAAATAGGTATCTATGAATATACCTATGTCATCACATTCTGATTATGATGCAGAACTTAGGAATGCTTTAGAGGAACAATAATAAGGACATAATTAGTATATAATAAGTGTAAAAAGACACAAGAACATTATAATCAGATCTTCAGGGAGAAACACTCATTGATAGATTTAAAAAAATGAAAGAAAATAATCAAAATATCTGTAGTCGTTATATTTGCCTATTAGGTCTTTAGGTGGTTACTTTCTAAATACATACTTCTATATATCTGAAATGTTTTTTGGTTAGAATGTACAATTTTATGGTGAAAGTGTAATTTCATAAAATGAAAAATATTTTTGTTTTGTACAGTAAAAATTCATTCTTACTCTACCTTTTTGGCTTTAGGGAAATAAATTTTAACCTCTGGATTCTGAGGCTTTTTCTTAAATTCCATGTGATAGGAATCCACCCCTTATTTGAATGACAAATTACATACCTGAAAGAAGCAGTCTCTGTGTCATTAATTTTGCCTCCTAAAGGGTTTTCAGAGTTGTCCAGTCTTTAAAGCACTTCCCTCCAACCTATTTGAGAAAGATAAATTCTGTATTGCATGTATATTGTGGTAAGTGCCAACTTTAGCAAAAGGCAGTGATTCCCTTCACCCTCCTTATGAACCTGTGTAGGTGCATTCATTTTCAAGTTTCTGAGAGTATAAATCTTGCTCAATGCTTTGTATTTGCAGAGAATCTGTCACTAAGGCATGCAGACCTTAGAGCATTCAAGCACTTCCAGAAAGGAACAAAGAAAAGTGAGGTGCTTGAGTAAGTTGCCCACGGTAGAGTAGCTGAAAACGGATACTCAAAATTTCCACTAAATGGTATCCACATCTTTTAAAATTTTCAATTTATCAGGATACACTGAAGTCTTTAAACTTGTTCTATATTATGACCACTGAGTTAGAAGAAGTAAAAACTTGGAGATGTAAATGACAGTGTGACTGACAGCAAACTTTGCCTGGAGGGCAACTCAAAGTAGAAGTAGATGTACATTCCAAAGTAGAAGTAGATGTACATTCACCCAGCTCAAAGATCAAAGTCTTAGCATTTTTTAATAGACTGTGTCAAACCTGAATCTTAAGAACAGAGATCATTCAATAACTTAAGTGTAAATGTGCATGTGCATTTATATACAAATACACATATTTTTACACATATCTACTACACGCAAGGAATGTTATACATCCCTTTCAGTAAGTTTAAAAATTTAGCTTGCTAAATAATGGAATGTGGTGGGTTATTTCCTGACCCAACATCAGATCTCTCAATTTTTATCTAATTAAACTAATTAGAAAACACAGTATTTGATCATTTAGAAACTACAAAGATAGTCTTTAATCTTCAAAGCAGTTTGCTATGTTAATTAACTTATTCTTAAATTCAAAAGCATATTTGTTATTTTTATGCTGACCTCTGAATGTTTTCTGCATGTCTTATTGTGAAGAATAAAAGACTAGTACATTAACAAGGTAAAATTTTTTACATGGCTGGTCTAAGTTTTGACACTGATTCTTTAACAGCAGAAGTCTCACAAAATGCACGGGTTTGCTACCGTCTGGAATACTGCGCAGCTTACAAATACATTTCCCTGGAGACCTCATCAGCTTATGCATTTTTTAAGAGACACCTAGCACTACCGGCAAGTCAAAGGCAGTTTCCAGCATCACAGATCTTCCAGCTGGCTTGAGTTTTGCTGCCTCTATTTGTACATCTTCACATGAGGAACACTCTAGGAACTAAAAACTGTTCTCTCCTTCATTATGCATGTGGCATGCGATGCAATTTACCACCTAACAGATGTCATAGCTAAGTACCCAGGATCATGTCATGATTCATTCATCTTAAGACAATCTGCTTCAGAAAGGCATGGCTTTTTATAAATTGAGAGAATTTGGCTTCTATAAAAAGCTATTTATAACTGTAAATTTTTTCTTAAAACAATTACAGACATCAGATTGTTTTCAGGTTAGCTGCCATTTTTTTTTTTTTTTGGTTTGACTTTGAGTATCTCCGCCACTGAAAAAATAAAAAAGCATCAAATTTTTTTTTTTAACTAAGATGATTACTGAGGTAACTCTGGATATTATCCTAAAAGTTAGGTTTTGATGTCTAGGCAAATTTGGCAAAACATTATTTCTCTGCCCTCATAAAACAAGCAAAAAATTCCTGCCGGGTGGTATTTTACATAATATTGTCATTAAACATGGTCTATCTTTAGCATTAGAAGCAGACAGTAATAAGTCAAATAGGGACAAAGAATTATCTGAATCTGAAGAGATACACTTGCAACGAATAACCAAAATTATTATTAAAGGTAGAAATATGACATCTAGATTAGTAAAGTAAAAGGTTGAAATAAATGTTTAACTATTGCGAGTAATTATCAAAGGCTTTTTTCGTCAAAGAATATGTTACATAGTCTCCTATTTTGGGAGGCTGATTTTTCTATGCTAGAATAAAAAACCCATAGATTCTTTGCTGCAGCTGTTTCAGTCTTGATTAATCTAAGTACTGTAACCATAAAAGGAGAAGTAGCTTAATTAAAAAATGTTAGAGCAGAATAGAATACATTTACAATAATTTCCCTTTTCTTTTTGGTTAAATGCAAGAAAGAATATCATCCTTTGTTTTAGAGGGAACAAATCAATATCTGTGCCTTTGTAATTACCCTCGAGGCACAATGTTATATAAACACATGCACAAATAAGGGAATCATAGGTTAAAAAGCATATTCCTTAGTATTAAAAAAAGAAAACTATTTAAGTCTTGTTACATTTATTTCTGTTCTTCTCCAATCAAATACTATCAATGCAACTTCCAACCTTAATTCCATAAAAACTTTTCTCCCAAATGTGTGTTTGTTATTTATTACTCAATTCTATTTTCATTTCCCCCTCAAAGGGATCCAAATTGACTTCCTTATTATCTCGAGGTAAGTATGTCTCATTGGGTTGATATTTAGCTTGTTTATAAAATAAATGTGTCCTTTTAATATTTACACAGCTCTTGGGAAGTATGAGGTAAAGCCACAGCAGGAAAGTTTCCCAGTGAGGAATTCTGTGTTTTCCTCTCCTGTGAATATAGAAATTGATTTCCTATGTGCATTTGTAGGAGCCCTATGGGAGATAGTTTTCTTACGATTGTGCTGCCAATTGCTTTCAGTAAGTATTTGTAATGATAGCCTATAATGGGAGAGAATACATAGTTTAAACTAGAACAGATGAATATTTAAAATTTTGATTGTATGTTGGTAAGTTTCCTTTTTGATAAGTTTAAGAACATATCTAAAAGTTTTTGATAGTCACAACAGGAAAAGCAAGAGTATTAGGTAGAGATTTTTGCAGTATTTATCACAATGATCTATGATTCTTACCTTCCTCAGCAATTATTTATATTTCTTTATCATATAACCCACCTAGTTTTATGGTGGTTGCTTTGCATCATGGCTGAGATAGGTGACAATCCAGATATAGGTTATTTTTCAGTGGGAATGTCACACAAAAACCTGAATTATTTCTGTTCAGTTCTGCCCTGTGTTTGATTTAACTTTAAAGGATTTTTTTTCACTACTCCATGTGAAAATAATAAAACATTTTTAATAATGCCCAATAATACTGTTTTCAGAATAAAACTAAGAACCACCCACTGCTTAGCTCCCCAGACTCCATATTAAAGGCTAAACAAAACATACCGCACAAAATTAAGGGAAGGAATGGGACTAAACTGGATTGAACAACAGGAGAGTATTTTATTTCTTCAGCTTAATTATATCCTGGGAATACAAAGGTATCCATACCCCTAATATAAAATTGACAATAATACTTTGCTTTGCAGATCCTTCAGGAATTGACAGAAGAGGCAATTTGGTTAGAATGTTTTCTAATTTTTTCTCCTTTTGGCTAAATTCAGATCTATAAATTGCACATGGTAAAAAGAAAAATTTCTGGGAGTTCCCGTCATGGCTTAGTGGTTAACAAATCCTATTAGGAACCATGAGGTTGTGGGTTCGATCCCTGGCCTTGCTCAGGGGGTTGAGGAGCTGGCGTTGCTGTGAGATGTGGTGTAGGTCGCAGACGCAGCTCAGATCCCGCGTTGCTGTGGCCCTGGCATAGGCCAGCGGCTACAGCTCTGATTGGATGCCTGGCTTGGAAGCCTCCATATGCTGGGGTTGCGGCCTTAGAAAAGGCAAAAAGATAAAAAAAAAAAAGAACTTCTTTATTGTTTTTAGAAACATATGAAGGGAGCCTCAATCTTTTTTTTTTTTTTCTCCACTGTGAGACTAGTCTATAGATTCTGTTTCTTCTATGCATAAAATGTGCCTGCTTTCCGGTTGGCTCTTTTGGAAGAAGGAGCTTCTTGGTATGGCAGAAATCCCTAAGAAGACTCAATTGTCAAGTTGTCTTGAGTTGCCCTTGAATTTATTGAAAAAGTAAGAGACTTGATTTCAGGAACCTAGAGAGTGAGAGAAGCCATCTTTTAAGGGACATACCTTGTTCAAAACTGGCAACAAAGGATAGTTGCACTTGAGGTTCTTGCCAAGGGAGGAGAATCTATAACCGCTGCCAAGTTATATCCAGCAAAAGAAGACCTGTCAAGAGAGAAACAATATATATGAGGTTCATCCAGCCCACCCTTTCTGTTAGATCAGGTGGTTTTCTATCCCCAAATTTACATTCCTTCAGAGGACAAGGCAAGTAATGTAAATCAGTGAAACAATACATGAGGCGAGGGTGTTTAGAATTAACATTCGAGTTTCTAATGGAAGAAGAGAAAATGTACATCAGTTTCTCTGATGAAATGCACACGCCATACGCTGTAACACAACTATGTGTCTCTACTGATTGGTCCCAATATGTGGCAAATCCCAGCTTTTCCACTTACAAGGTGTTTGACAGAACAAGTTCCTAAAACTCTCTGTACTTCAGTTTCCTCACCTGGAAAATGGGAATTATAACAGGATCCTACCCCATGGAATTACTTTGAGGAATAAATGACTAGATATATTTAAAGGGCTTCAAACAGTACTGAGCACATACCAAGGTCTTTATACACATTTATTGTTATACATGCTTATTCTGGGCCTTTTCCTCAAAATTTGTTTTTATACAGAGTATACGCGCACATACTCATTAATAAAGATATTATTAAAAATGGATTTGGAGTATATGGGAGAAGCTCCAAAGACTGGATAATTCATATCTGTCACCCAAGAGCCAATCTCTACTCTCCTTCACTCTTTTCTGTCTTCTCTGTGCCCCAAGAGGCTGACCTCTCTGAATGACACAAACTGGCTTCTGTGTTCTCAGGCTTCCAGGTAGATCTGCATAAGGGGAAGCTACCAGCTGGATATTGGACAGGGTAAGGAAAATCATGTCTGGGTATTTATTTGTTTTATCCCTGTTAGAATGTTGCTGGCTGGGTGGGTTCCTCTTGAAAGAAGCCATAACAACTTTCATGGTTCTCTTTTTTGCCTCTTTAGGGCTAGGAGGTGACAGCTTCTACTCTAGCTACCCCTGACATGTTAAATCATACTTCATTGTGCATGCTCACGTTTGTCAATAAACTTCCTTAACAAACCTGTTTGATTGTGTCATCTCTTTCTTGCCTGGACCAGACTGATATAGACTCTTATTTAAAATGCCTTAATATCTTCTTTCTTCTTTCCCTAAATCCTGATAAAATGATAAAAGACATAATAAAATGATAATGAATCCGTGAATGCCTAGATACCTAACGTGAGTGACAGCAGCAGAAAATACGAGTAAAATGACATTTACAGTGAAAATCAACTGAAATGAGAACCATGCCTGTCCACATAAGGACCCTCAAAACAACTGCATTTCCTGCTTCTCCAAACAAAAGCCTCAAATAATCTACATTATAGATAGCAGAAAACAGTTACAGCAACTAGTGGGACTGGCCTAAAGTAACTATGAAAGCAAAACATTTGAAGCAGTACTATCCTCCAGAGGGGTTCCTCAAAATAAATTGTGAGAATAGTTCCCTGAAGAGTGCATTTTGACCTAAGAGACACCTGGAATGCCTTTTGCAGGCCAAAGAAACAGAATCATTTCCAAAGCTACAAGTGGAATAAAGACACATCTGCCTGGAATGGCTCTGATGATATTGTGCCTAGAGGGTAGAGTGTAGAACAGTCTTTGAAAATACCAAGTCACTATAAAAATTATAGCATTCATGTTCCTAGTCATCAGGAAACTGATATTCATATAGTTATTACAGAGTGAAAAAAAGAATACTGAAAATACATTATTCAGATAAATATAAAATGATCCAGAAATTTAGTTTCTTTGAATCTATAAAACTGGATTTTTCCTATTTGAGCATTTATGTGTACAACCATGGATATGTGAAAACAAAATACTGGAAAAAATGACTTTCTAGATTCACTGGAACTTTATAACAATGTCAGAAATCAAGAAGGGTTTTCTTAATATAAATGTATAGGGTCAAAGCAAGGGTAATAAAGTGTGTGTGTGCATGCGTGCACGCAAGCACATGCATGTTCCTCCAGGCAAATCTGCACTGCTGAAAAGCAATGAGATGGTGTCCACATGGTATGTTCCTTCCCTTCATTATTAGTAACCTACTTTTACTGTAATTTTCTCTGCAAAGAATGTACACAATATAAATGTTCAGTTTTATAGTTGTTTACATTCCAAGCAGATGAAGTGAGAAAAAAACATTTTCTCTTTCATTTTCTTGCATAGTAAATGTAAGGGGTAGTTAATAGTAGAAATAAGGCTCTTTCCTTTAAAAACAACAGTGACTTACAACTACCAACAACACAACCATAATGTACCCCATAATACTTTGTCATTTTAAAATAACTTAGATACATATTTTTGTGGTTTGAATATCAATTCATTATAAATAGCTGAAACCTCCTGAACATCTAAATATTTTAAACGTGGTTTGAAGTAGCCAAATTTATTATTATGATGTTCTTTTAAGACTAACTTAACATCATGGTTACCTAACTTCTTTCTAACTAAAGCAGGACAAGCCAAAGCAAAACAAAAACAAAAGCAAATGATGGACTTTAAAGGAAAAGAAAGAAGAACCAAAAATGGTTAAGAGAAGTAAATAAACTATACATAATGCTTCAGTGTCTTAGTCATGTGGTCCATGTCAATCACACAAATGCCTTTTAGACAATGTATGCTTTATATATACTCTTGAGAAGTTTCTACAATAGCACAGTTTGGTGGATGTTTACTTCATTGGGTAACATAAGCTTAGTTCTCATCTGAATCCCTACAAGTGACTTCCAGAGCATCAACAATAATATTCCAGAGACTTTTTTTCTAGACACGAAGATAAGCCTATTATTTATCTATCCTTAGTGGACATAACTGCGCCATATCCTAAAGGTGCTTCTGGCATGAGGTTTCCCAAATCTGTTTTTGGAATATCTAAGTCATTAAAGGACTTTTTTTTTTTTTTTTGTCTATTTTTGCTATTTCTTGGGCCACTTCTGTGGCATATGGAGGTTCCCAGGCTAGGGGTCTAATCGGAGCTGTAGCCACCAGCCTACGCCAGAGCCACAGCAACGCGGGATCCGAGCCGCGTCTGCAACCTACACCACAGCTCACGGCAACGCCGGATCGTTAACCCACTGAGCAAGTGCAGGGACCGAACCCGCAACCTCATGGTTCCTAGTCGGATTCGTTAACCACTGCGCCACGACGGGAACTCCCATTAAAGGACTTTTAAAGATGGCTTCTTTGGCACAAGCTCTGAATAGAGTTCATCTTTATTAGGTCCCAAATAACCACTGAGGCTTTTAGGTTCAGAGTAGAGAACTAGAATTTAAACATCCTCAACCAAGAAGTTAATTAACTTTCTCAGTTAAATGGACAAAATTTCAAAGTAACGTGAATATTTGATTTTTGTTTAATTTAATCTCCATTAAGAAACATTGTTTATCTTTTGAAAAACAGTAATTTTTACTGTGGTAAATACACATAACAGAATTTACTATTTTAACCATTTTTATGTGTACAGCTCAGTGGCATTAAGTACATTCACATGCTATACAACCATCACTACAATCTACCTCCAGAACTTTTTTATCTTCCCAAACTGAAACTCCATATCCATTAAACAACCCCCATTACTCAATTTTCCCAGTCCCTGGTAACCACCACTATACTTTCTATTTCTAAGAATTTGATTACCCTAAGGACCTCATATAAGTGGAATCATATAATATTTGTCCTTTTGTGTCTAGCTTATTTCATGTAAAATAATGTCTTCAAGGTTCATTCACGTTGCAGCATATGTCAGAACTTCATTCCATTGCATGTACATACCATTCTTTTTTAATCCATTCGGCCATTAACAGACACAGAGTCGTTTCCATCTTTGGACTATGTGAATAATGCTGCTATGAACACTGGTACAAATATCTGTTTCAGTCCCTACATTCATTAATTAAGGTATATACCTAGAAGTGAAATTTCTGAATGATATGGTAATATATGTTTAATTTTCTGAAGAACTGCTTTACTCTTTTCTACAGAGGCTATATCATTTTACATATGTACCAACAATGTATAAGGATTCCAATTTCTCAACATTTGGCCAATGTTAGTTATTTTCTTTCTTTTTTTTTTTTGATAATAGTCATCTTAGTGGGTTTGAAGGGATATTTCATTATGGTTTTGATTTGTATTTCACTAATGATTGGATACACTGAACATCCAAAAAGAAAATAATTTTTGAGTTTGTTTTTTAATTACAATCACCACTCAAACCAGAGAGTTGAAAATTCTTTATAAAATCCTTTGGATTGATCTATTATTATATTTTTTTAAAGGAAAACTTAAAAAAACACTGCATATTAAATTAAATTTTTAATTAAATTCATTTTATAAGTAAAAGAACATCACAACTACTCTTTGGATTGAAATAATGGAAATATTTTATACACCCTGTAAATTGCTAATTTACTACTTCATTTCTCAACTATATGAGTAGCAGCCTCATTAGGTAAAAAGTATACTGAAATATGAAGAAAATGTTTACACCCAAAGAAATAAACAAGCAAACTATGGAACTGACTAAAGCAATAGTCAGACTGAGTATCAAGAAATGCCAAAGAAATACTGTCAGTATTTAAATTTTAAAATATCTTCTTTAGGAGACAAAGGTAATTTAAAGAGGCTATGAGATGAGTTAGTACTCTCATTTCAGAGGCCTTCATTAATCTTGTAGATAAATAATGGGGAACATGGCAGGAAGGAGCACGAAGGATGGTTAAAGCCAAGAATATGGTCTATTTGGAAAACAGATGGCTTGTAAAAAACAAGTTTATGAACGAAAGTTTGCGGGAATTTTGGTGATTGGATTTAAGAACGGTTTTCCCTCCACTCTGAGTATTTCCATTTGATCAGAGAAAGCTCTGTGGTGATATTTCTGAAACTAGTGACTCTGATGTTGCCAGCCAAGGAGTTTCAATGGTTTTCTCTGAAAAGTAGTTTCATACTTCCTTTTTCAAGACAATAAATTACCCAAACAAAAGTAACATGTGTAGTTTGCTGGAGGCCATATAAAGAAAGAGAGAAATGTGTTTGTGCAGCAACAAAAGACTGTGGTTTTATTGGCAGCATCATCAAAGCTAATCCATTTGCTTGCCAAGGCAGTGTGAATCCACTGCAAGATGTGTTGAGTCTGTTAGAGAAATAATTTTCCTGGAGCACCCATTTGTAGGCTAAATATCTTTCTTCAAGTTCCCTGATTGAGAAGGAAGATTTCTCTGATAGTCCATAGCTACTTTCATCTTTTGGTTTTCATCCTTTCAGGAATTATATATATAATTACATTTTGATTCTCATCAGTCAGCAATTTTTCTATCAAATCACTGAAAAGACTTAGTCTGGAAGCCCTCTCCTAACTGTCTGATTAACAATCACATCTGACCTTAATGAGTGGGAATCACTTAAGATATGATTCTAAGAATTATTTTGAACTGTTTTAATCTACTGACTAGAAGTGTTCTTATTTTGTGAAATAAATAGGGAATATTCCAAGTTAGAGGCATTTTACTCCTGTCTTATGATGATACATACTAAATCTATGAATATGGGCCATGGAAATCCGCAAAATCTTATTTAGCTTTAATCCAAAGATTGTGCTCTATTTCTTAAGCTCTCATTTAAAGACAATGAGGGATTTAAAGTAAAACCCTTTTGCTTGTGAAGCTAAACCTTTACACTGAAAATCACTGAACATCTTGTTATCTGGTTGAGCCTGCAGCCAGCTGGAATGACATAAACAAGCAAAAAAAAAAATACAGAACCCTGATTCACACTTTGAAGTTCTTAATTTTAAAGTCTAATATAATGGTTTAGATACTGTAAGTAATTATGTGCTACAATTTGTTCAATGTATTTCAGTATCTTCTTTTTTAAAAAACATGATTCACTTCATCTTTAGTGTAGGAGTGATCATGGTTATATAAAATTGACAAAATTAATACATTTAGATTTAGGAATTAACAATTGGTTTTACTTTGTATATGATTTCTTTATTTAATATATTTGGTAAGGAAATATTTTAAGAAATGCTAGCATAATTTTTATGGTTTTGGTGTATTTATATTTGTGGTCAGGTAATAACTTATCACACTTGCTAACATAAAATAGTACTGGCTTATATTACTGTACCTAACTTATAAAATCAGGGTAGACCATGAATCTGAATTTTTGCCATGATGTTCTATGTTACCTAATTCTATCACTGGGAGATGACATTTTAAAACAACTGTGGAGGTACCAGATGAAGATGGCAAAGAAATGAGATCACCTTCTCCCATAAACACATCAAAAAAAAAATCTACAGAGAGAATGATTCTCACAGAATATCTACTGAATGCTGGCAGAAGACCTCAGACTTCTAAAAAGGCAGCAAAATGTCCACATAATCAGGTAGGACTACAGTGAGAAAAAAAAAAAAGGAGAGAGAGAGAAGAGAGAGAAAGGAATCAGGACAGGACCAGCACTCCTGGGTGGGAGCTGTAAAAGATTAAAGGTTTCTGCACACTGTGAGACACTTGACTGGTGAGGATATCAGCAAGGCAGAAAGGGAGCTTCAAACCCTCAAAGAAAAGCTAAGCAGTCAGTCTGAGGAGGGCAAAATGGAGAGAGTCAAAGAGACAGTGCTGCTGCCTCGAGCACCCCAGGTTGAGACATTTGTCTGCTTGGAGACAGAGGTCTGGGTGCTGAGGCTCAGGCCTTGGAGGCCAGACTCAGGGAGAGGACTAGGGATGGCTGCATGGAAACAGCCGGGGGGGTTAAAGAGTGATGTGCCACAGCCAAGGGAGTGCAGGAAGAAGTCTAGGCCTGCCAGAGAAGAAAGGTGCCATTTTTGGGGAATTTGGAGGAGGGGGGTGGGATGGGACTACTACAGAAAATCCTTTCTCCATGTGCATGGGCTCTCAGGGGCAGGAGCAAGCTGCCAGTGTGATCTCGGACTCAAGAAGTGGGCATGGCATGCTGCCACTAAGGGTCCCAAGACCTGGCACTGCCTGGTGCCACTGCCTCCCCAGGAGCACACATGGCCTGCCACCAATGCTGCTGCTGCGGACCCTGTAATCAGTGCCACCTTTCACCACCACCTCTTCTGGAATGCATGCTCCACCACTGCCACTGATGAGGGCCCCATGATAGGGTGCCAGCTACCACCCCCATCTTCCTGGGAGTGTACACAACCATGTTTCTACACACCCCCTATAAAGAGGATAATGGCCTGTGCATGTTGAGGAAAGAAACTGGAAGAATCCAAACCAAAGCAGCCCTCATGCCAAAAAAAAGTAAATACACGCAAGCTACCCAGGGATGCTCCTGCATATAAATAGCCCTCCAAGACTACAAGAGATAACTGTTTCCCCTAAACTCACAGAGTAAGAGAAATACAAGCATGTAGTTCCTGTCATGGCTAAGAGGAAATTAATCTGACCAGTATTCATGAGTACATAGGGTTGATCCCAGGACTTGTTCACTGGGTTAAGGATCTGGTGTTGCTGTGAGCTGTGGTACAGGTCACAGACACAGCTCAGATCTGGCATTGCTGTGGCTATGGTATAGGCCAGTGGCTACAGCTCCAGTTCAACCCCTAGCCTGGGAACCTCCATATACCATGGGTGCTGCCTAAAAAGACAAAAAAAAAATACAAGCAAAATGAAGAAGCAGAGGACCTATTCCCAGGTAAAAGAACAGGAGTAATACTCTGAAGAAGCAAACAATGAAACAGACCTCCTTAGCCTAGTAAACACTGAGTTCAAAAAGGAGGTAATGGGGAGTTCTTGACGTGGCTAAACAGAAACAAATCTGACTATGAAACATGAAATTGCAGGTTTGATCCCTGGCCTCACTCAGGGGGTTAAGGATCCACAATTGCTGTGAGCTGTGGTGTAGGTCACAGATGCAGCTCGGATCTGGTGTTGCTGTGGCTCTGGCATAGGCTGGCAGCAGTAGCTCCAATTAGATGCTTAGCCTGGGAATCTCCATATGCCATGGGTGCAGCCCTGAAAAGACAATAAGACAAAAAAAAAATCCAAAAGGGAGGTAATGAAAACACTGAAGGAGTAAAGAAAGACTATCAATAAAGTGCAAATTACTGTTAAAAGGAACTAGAAACTATAAGGAGGAGCCAAGAAAAATTAGAAAATTCATTTTCCAAGACAAAAACTGAACTAAAGGCATATAATAGCAGAAGAATAATGCAGAGGAACAAATAAGTAACTTAGAATAAAGGAAACTACCCAATTAGGACAGCAGACAGAAAGCCAAATGAAAACAAACAAACAATAGCAATGTAAGAGACCTGTAGGATAATATAAAGTATGCCCATCTACACATACTAGAGATTCCAGAAGGAGAATAAAGAGAAAAGGGGATTGAAAAAATATTGGAAGAAACCATGGCTGAAAATTTCCCAAATCTAAAAAAGGAAACAGATATGCAGATATAGGAAGCAAAGAAGGTCCACAATAAGATGAACCCAAACAGACCTATACCAAAACATAACATAATAAAAACAGCAAAACAAAGAGAGAATTCTAAAGTCAGCAAGAGAAAAACAAGAGTTAATTACAAAGAGAACTCTTGTAAGGCTAACAGTTGATTTCTCTACAGAAACACTGCAGGCCAGAAGGGAGTAGCAAGATACATTCAAAGTTCAAAAAGGAAAGAATTTGCAATCCAGAAATTCTACCCAGCAAAATTATCATTTAGAATAGGAGGAAAAATAAAGAATTTCTCAGACAAACAAAAACTAAAAGAATATAGCAATACTAAACCTATCCTAAAAGAAGTATTGAAAGACCTCCTATAAAGAGAAAAGAAGCAAGAAGACTTGCAAAGGAGAAAATCACAACTGGAGAAGAATCACTTAAATATATCAGTATACAAATCAGAAAGAAAAAAAAAACTCTTTTTAAGAGTGATGATAAACACAGGGAGAGCAAAAGGATAAACATGAAGATGTAACAAAAGTCATTATAATCATAAAATGTGTGTAAGGAGAGTAAGAAAATGTACTCTTTTTTAAAAAAAAATGTTTGAGGTTATATGACTATTAGTCTAAAGCAAGCAGATATAGGAAGGGGTTAATATACTTGAAAACCAGGGCAACCACAAATCAAACAAAACAAAACAAAACAAAAAAAACCCACAAACCAAACAGATTCACAAAGCGCAAGACTCTACAAGCATAAAGTAAAAGGAAATCATCCAACCAAATAACAAAAAAGTAACAAAGCAGGAACACAGAATCAAATGGAAAACAAGGTTTAAAATGGCAATAAATACATATCAATAATTACCTAAAACATCAATGTACTGAATATAGAGGGAATGCATCTGAACATAATAAAAGCTATTTATGTCAAACCCACAGCCAACATAATACTCAACAGAAAAGCTGAATGCCTTCCTGCTAAAATCCAGAACAAGACAAGGACTCTTACCTTCACCCCTTCTGTTTAACATATATTGGAATTTATAGCCATAGCAGTTAGACAATAAAAAGAACAAAAGGTATAAAAACAGAAAATGAAGATCTAAAACTTTCACTATACGCAGATAACATGATACTACACATAAAACCCCTAAGGACTCCACACGAAAACCACTTATCTGATTTACGAATTCAGCAAAATAGCAGGATACAAGACTGACATTCAGAAATCAGCTGCATTTCTGTATACCAACAATGAAATACCAGAAAAGAAACCTAAAAAAATAAAAAACTTTTAAATTCTACGCCCCCCCCAAAAAAAACTAGAAATAAACCTGATCAAGGAGGTGAAAAATGTATGCACTGAGAACTATAAAACATTAACAAAGAAAATTAAAAAGGATTCTAGGAAATGGAAAGCTATCCCATGCTCTTGGATCAGAATAATTAGTATTATTAAAATGGCCATATTACCCAAAGCAATCTATTGATTTAATGTGATCCCTTTCAAATTGCCCATGACATTTTTCAAAGAATGGTAACAAATAATCCGAAATTTTATATGGGGCCATAAAAGACCTAGAATTTCCAAAGCCATCCTGAGGAATAAAACATGGCAGGAAGCAAAACTCTCCCAGACTTCAGACAATACCACAAAGCCACAGTATTAAAAACAGCATGGTCTGGTATAAAAACAAATGAATGGATCAGTGGAATGGAAGAGAGAGCCCAGAAATAAACCCAGACACCTATAAGTCAATTAATTTTCAACAAAGGAATCAAGAACATAAAATGAGAAAAAGACAGTCTATTTAGTAAGTGGTGGTGGGAAAGTGGGACAGATACTCAGATCCCATGTTGCTGTGCTGTGGTGTAGGATGCAGCTGCAGCTCCAATTCAATCCCTTGCCTGGGAACTTCCATATCCTGTGAGTGCGGCCCTAAAAAGAAAAAAAAAATGTGTAAGCTGCTCTTAAAACCATAAAGGCATAATCAGATCTCTTGGAGCAGAAAGGACATCAGGTGTTCAGTTAGCCTTTCCCTTATCTAGGCCTCCAGCCTCCTGGGCTAGGAGGGCACATGAGCAATTTGAAGTGCAGAAAAATTTTAGTCCTACTCATATTAATTTTTATTTCATCCTTACAAAACTCACATTACTTAAAAATATACATAATATGGTAATAATATCCATAATCAGCTTGTAAAGACACACATTTCTTGCAAAAGTACTATATGAAAATAATTGGAGACCACTTCTGTGAGCAATACTGAAATCAAATAATACTGGCAAAAAATTGAGGAGTGCATATTGAAGATGTGTTTTACAGTCCCTGTACCATATTTCAATGCTTACATGAAACAGGTACTTAATAAATAGAATTGAATAGTTTTCCAAGACTTATTCTTTTTGATTGTCTATTAGACAAATGAGTTGGACAATTGTAATATACTTTATATTCTCAATTATTTGTGTTTCAGAAAATAATTCTGTTCTATGAGAATGCAGACAAGCTTATCTTTGAGGCAAGCAGTTGAGAGCGAAAAAAATATGTACATGTTTAACAAAAAAAAGTTCACCAGATTAGAACATATTCTTTCTGGAATTTTTTTGTTGCTATACCTATTATCTGAGATTTTCACATTTAAACATGATTAGAGAAGGAACAGGCATTTTAAAATTTATGTAAAGATTTGAAAATTAAAGTTATATCTATGATTCTAGTGATTCTAGATCACCTAACTATATATAAGCAATATTCCTAGATTTATTTTCTATTGAAGTTGGTTTGACAATAAGTAAAATCTGTTTGCTGTCATCAAAATTCAGTTTAATAGACTACTACTGTTTTATTTTAAGTGCACTGGTTCAGTAATTCACCTTGCTTTTTAACCATCTAGGAATTATTCCCACTGCAGTTACTGGTATAACATATTGGTTTTTACCCTATACAAAAGTTTGGTTAATTAACACTGTAACACTGAAATAGTGAAAACAAGAGCAATGTATTAACAATGTGTCAGATACTTTAATTGACTACTACATTTAATCCTTACAAGAACCCTATAAAATGGGTTAATTATTAATCTTGTTTTCTATGTAAGAAAACTAAAATTCAGAGGGTTAAGTAATTTTCTCGCATTACTGGATGTGAACTCCATTTTTCATGGATCCAAAATCTATCAGAGAGAAACCCTTTTTTATAGCTATCATGCAGCCCTTGATATTAACCATTTGTTTTATGTATACACGCTACTGGTGATAAGGTTGAGGACATAAAATCATTGTTCCTGGACAAATAAACTGAATTACATGTTCGAGGTTGTGATTCACTGTATCATCTATTTAAAAAGCCAGACTTTGTGGTTTGAACTAGTCCAATGCTCTAAGATGAGATAAAACTAATTCAAGTAACATTCTCTACTACTATCACTACTGCTGCTGCTGCTTTTTCTCATCCTCTAGCTTCCTTCTCTGCATTATTACTGTCATTATTATTATTGTTATTAATTGATTACAAGAACATTTATAACTTTCTTTCCTTTTAGAAAATGCTTTCTCTCCTTCAAATATGATTTCCTACTACAGCAGATAAAATTTTGGAAAGCTGAATTTTAAGCTTTGTAAAAGAAAATATTTTTTAAAATCAGATTTTAAGGAATCAGTCTTTGATAGCAAAAACAAGCTAATTAACTTAATTTCTTGGACACATACTACAAGTACCATAATAACTGCTTCAGATTCATGGATAAATGATACTTTCTTCTCCTTAAAAAACAGATATGTGAATAATTAATTATAATAACATATTGAATTGCTATAGTAGTCAATTCATTCACCAGATGCCATGGGTATAATGAGAAATGAAGAATTCAATGGGAAATGAGAGGAAGGCAAGTGAACCTGTCTTGAAAGAATTTTACAATGTAAAAGAGACAAGAAGGAATGATATTGACCTCTATATTTTTTAGTAATTTAGTTCTAATATTATATGATGGAATGATTATCGAATAAGCTTATTTATTATCTTAACCAATGAAGAGGATTTTGGAATTTGGCTACTTGAGTATTTTTCACTTCTATTTATTGCTCAACTATAATTCATCTGTCTCCTCTGTGACCACCTGGGCCTACCTCACCTCATGAACTAGCTTGTCCCTCTTTTGGGACAGGGTATACAACCAAGGGCAAAGGAGCATGAACGAACCCAACTATCAGCGCCTCTACTCCCCAAACTGGGAAGCAGACCCCACCCTTGACAGGACAGTGACAAAGGAAAGAAGAAGCCCTGCCTCATGTCCAGCACAAGCTATAGATACTGTAATAATAACCACATCGCCTATCAAGGGGAAAATGGCCATCACACCCTGAAGAAAGCTGTGGCCCATGTCAATAGAAAAACCAGACCTCATGCCAACAACATTGGACACCACCATCTACATAGGGATGCTCTCACATAAAAATACCTCTTTAAGACCTCAGTATATAATTGTTTCTCTTAAACTCACATAGACCGAGAAGGTTAAGTAAAGTGAAATGGCAGAGGAACTACTCACAATTAAAAGAACTAGGGAAATTCCCTAAAAGAATAAATAATGAAATAGACTTTATTAGTCTATTAGACCCTGAGTTTTAAAACAGGTAGTAAAAATGTTAACTGAATTCAGAAAGGTTATTGATAGAAATGCAGATCACTGTAACATGGAACTAAAAACTATAAATATGAACTGATAAAAAACAGACAATTCAATTGCTGAGATAAAAACCAATCTAGAAGCAATAAAGAGAAGATTAAATAACACATAAGTAGGAATGAGTGATCTGGAAAACAGAATAATGGAAATCACCTAATCAGAACAGCAGAAAGAAAGACAAATAAATAAGTAAATAAATAAAGCAACATACACTATCTATAGGATAATATAAAGCATGCCAACCTATGCATAATAAAGGTTACTGAAGGAGAAGAGAGGGGGAAAAGGGAATTAAAAATGTATTTGAAGAAATTATTTGAATACTCCCCAAACCTAAAGTAAGAAACAGATATCTAGGTACAGGAAGCACAGAGGGTCCTAAACCCAAAAGACTCACACAAAGACATATCATAATTAAAACAGCAAAAGTTAAAAATAAAGAGGATTCTAAAAGCAGCAAAAGAAGAGCAAACAGCCAATTATGAGGGAGCCCCAGTAAGCAGCAAGTTACAAAGGCACCTCCATAAGGCTATCAGCTGATTTCTCTGCAGAAATTTTGCAGACCAATAAAGAGGTGGCATGATATATTCAAAGTCCTGAAAGGGAAAATCTTGTAACCTAAACTACTCTGCCCAGTAAAATTATCTTTTAGAAAAAATGGATAAAGGATTTCTCAGGTAAGCAAAAACCAAAAGAATCTGGCAATACTAAACCTACCCTAAAAGAAGTACTAAATCTACCCTAAAAGAATAAATAGTCTTCTCCAATTAAAAAATAACCAAGAATTTATAGGAAAGAGAAAAATCAGAATAGGAAAGGTAACTACATAAAATGATTGAAGATGACTTAAATGAGGGAGGATATAAATTAGAAAAAAAATTGGATAAGTGATTATAACTAAAACTAACAATTAAAGGATGATTATGGAGATGTAAAATAGGACATCAAAATTTAAAAATGTGGATGAGGGGAGAATAAAAATGAAGATATTTTAAAATGTTTGAACTTGGATGACTATCAGTTTAAAGCAAGCAGATATAGTTACGGATGAACATACTTGAACTCTAGAGAACTGCAAATCAAAAATATACAACAGATTCACAAAAACCAAAACGAAAGAAACTCAGGTATGCTAGACAAGAAAATCATCAAACAATACAAGGAAAAACAATAAGATGAAATAAAAAAGAAGAGCTATAAAACAAAAGGAAAACAAAGATTAAACCAGACAATAATTACATACCTATCAATAATTACCTTCATTGTTAACAGATTAAATGTTCTGATCAAAAGAAAACTGTCAGAGTGGATTAAAAAAACAAGAACTTATAACATGCTGCCTACAAGAGACTCAAAGTGAGAGATGAAAAAACATACTCCAAACAAAGGCAAACTACAAGGAAGTAGGGGTAGCAATACTTACAGTAGATGAAATAGATTTTAAAACAAAGGCCATAAAAAAGACAGTATATACTGATGAAGGGATCAATACAAGATGAGGGTATTACATGCATTAATATATATGCATGCAATATAAGAACACCTAAATATATAAAACATATACTAAGACAAAGGGAGAAACTGACATCAATGGATAGATCATCTAAACAGATTCTCAATAAGGCAACAGAGATTCTAACTGACACAATAAGCTAGTTGGACTTAATTGACAGAAACAGGACACTACATCCCAAAACAAACAAGAATACAAATTCCTTACAGGCACACAAGGAACTTTTTCAAAGATAGATGATATACTGGTTCACAAAACAAGGCTCAAAAAATTTAGGTCAGAAATTATTTCAAGGATCTTTTTTGATCCAAATGGTATGAAACTAGAAATTAATGAGATAAAGAAAAATGGCGAAAGAATGAATACAGAGAAAGTAAGCAGCATGCTACTAAAACATCAACAGGCCAATGATGAAATCAAAGAAGAAATCAGAACATATCTCAAGACGAACAAAAATGAAAATACAACCATACAAAATCTATAGAATGCAGCAGTAGCAATTCTAAGAGGAAAGTTCCTAGTGATACAAGCCTTCCACAACAAACAAGAAAAATCTAAAATAGACCACCTAACCTACCATCTAAAACAATTCAAATAAAAACAAGCAAAACTCAAAGACAGTAAAAAGAAAGAACTAATGTAGGTTAGAGAGGAAATGAAGAAAACATAGCTTTAAAAACAATAGAAAAGATCAGTAAAATCGAGAGCTGATTTTTTGTAAAGATAAACACAATCAACAAAGCTCTAGACAGGCTAACCAAGAGGAAAAGAAAGATGGCACAAACAAACAAAAGTAAGAAATGAAAGAGGAGAAATAACCAATACCACAGAAGTACAAAAAAGTCATAGAGGAATCAGGCTTCTTAAAGTCAGACTACACTAAAAAACTATATACAACAAACAGTGTGATGCTGGCACAAAACAGACACATAGATCAATGGAACAGGATAGAAAGCCCAGACATAAAAACACACACTTACCGTCAATTACTCTATGGCAAAGGAGGCAAGAATATGCAATGGAGAAAAGAGTGCCTCTCAAATAAGTGGTGCTAGGAAAACTGAACAGCTATTTTTAAAAGAATGAAATTAGAACATTCTTTAACATCATATACAAAATGGATTAAAGACTTAAATGTAACTCCTTGAGGAAAACATAGGCAGAACACTCTTTGACATAAAGTGCAGTAGTATTTTTTTTTGTCTCCTAAAGCAAGGGAAACAAAAGCAAAAATAAACAAATGGGGCTTATCAACAAAACCAAAAGAGAACCTATTGAATGGGAGAAGATATTTGTAAATGATAATATGACTGGTAAGAGATTAATGTACAACATACACAAACAGTTCAATCAATTCAACATCAAACAAACCCCCCCAGAACAAAAAACAACCTGATTAAAAAATGAGCAGAAGAACTGAATATTCTTCCAAAGAGGAAATGCAGATGGCCAATAGGCACATGAAAAGATGTTCAATATCACTAATCATCAGGGAAATGTAAATCAAAATCACAGTGAGCTATCCCCTCTTATCTGTCAGAATGACTATTTTCAAAAAGAACACAAATAACACATGTTGGCAAAGATGTAGAAAAAAAGGGAACTCTCCTATACTGTTGCTGGGAATGTAAATTGTTGCAGCAACATTGAAAAACGGTACAGAGATTTCTCAAAAAACTAGAAATGAAACTACCATGTGACCCAGCAATTCCACCCTTGGGTATACATCTGAAAGAAACAAAAACACTAATCTGAAAAGATACATGCACTCTAATGTTCCTGGCAGAATTATTGACAATAGCTAAGATACGGAAGCAACCTAAGTGTCCATCAACAGATGAATGGATAAAGAATTGTGGTATATTTATACAATGGAATATAACTCAGCCATGAAAAAGAATGAGATTCTTTGCCATTTATAGCACATGGATGGGCTAGGAGGGAATTATGTTAGGTGACATAAGTCAGAGAAAGGCAAATACTATACAATACCACTTATTTGTGGAATCTAAAAATTAAAACTGGTGAATAAACCAAAAAACAAGCAGGATCATAGGTACAGAGAACAAATTAGTGGTTACCACTGGGGAGAGAGAAGGAGGGAAGGGCAACACAGGGGTAAGGCATTAAAAAAAAGATTCCTATGGGATTGCATGAAATCAGGTTTGTGAAACTTCTGAAAATTGTAAAGTGCTACAGAGTTTAAAGAATCATTCATTTAATCTTTCATTCATGAAAAAAAGTTAAATTAAAAAATTAAATTTAAAAAGATAAAGATAATTTACTAAAAACAAAAACAGTGCTTTCCTAACTGGCAAAAACTATTACAATTAAAAGCAAGAATGTTGGGGAGTTCCCATTGTGGCTCAATGGTTAACGAATCCGACTAGGAACCATGAGGTTGTGGGTTCGATCCCAGGCCTTGTTCAGCGGGTTAAGGATCTGGCGCTGCCGTGAGCTATGGTGTAGGTTGCAGATGCGGCTCAGTTTCCGCGTTGCTGTGGCTCTGGTGTAGGTTGGCTCTGGTGTAGGTTGGCGGCTATGGCTCTGATTCGACTCCTAGCCTGGGAACCTCCATATATCACAAGAGTGGCCCAAGAAATGGCAAAAAAAAAAAAAAAGCAAGAATGTAACCAATATATCCACCATTATTATTATTATTCATCAGTCTAGAAGTACTATGTAGACCATGAAGACAATAAAGGAAAATGATTAAGTGATGAAAGAGTAGAAATAAATCTTATTACAACCAAAGAACCCTGGCTTAAAAAAGCCGCTAGAATTAATAAGAATTAATACATCATTTGGCTAAAACACAAAACACAAAATTATGTGCTTTTTTCTATATTAATAATAAGCTCCTGGAAATAAATATAACAAAAAAATCTTAATAATACCACGAAAAAAGCATAAAATTCTTAGGAATTAATAAGGAACAAGATCTATATAAAGAAAATAATAAACTATTACTGAAGGACATAGGTAGGACAAAGAATACATCTACAAAGAGAAGCTTATTTAACTGGATAGAAAAAAACTTGCTACCATTAAAAATAAATTGGACAAATTACAAATTAGGATCTCAAGAGGTTTTTTTTTTTACCTGAATAAATTATTTGTAAATGTTCATATAAGAAAAAATATCTAAAGACAGTCAAAAAATTATGAAAGAAAATAATAACAGAGATGTGTCCTATAAAATAACATAAAATATCTGAATGCCAATTGATATGGTAATGGTACAGGTATGGATAAGCACATCATACAACAGAATAGTGATTCCAGAAAAAGATCCAAATGTATATAAAAACTTAATATAGGATATAACAGCCTTTCAATTTAGAGTGAAAAGACTGGTTCTTAATCAACTACTCCTCTATCTGGAAGACAAAATAAACTAAGATCTCCACATTATAGCATATAAAAACTAAATTCTAGATGGGGCAAAGAAAGAAATGTAAAGAGTGGAATAATAAAAACCTTACAAAAGAACCTAGGGAAATTATTTTAGTTTGGGAAATATGGGAAAATAGAGAGAAAGGTGCTTAACTGAATTTAAGAAAAAAAGAAATTATGAAATTAAAGATGTATATTGTAGTCCATATGAAATTACAGAGACATAATATACAAGCAATAGATAAATAATATATTTGGGAAATATCTAAATGTAGAATACAAATGCAGTAATTTAAGGTACCCTATGATCTAGCAATCCTACTCCTGGGTATATATCTAGAAAAGAATGAAAACATTAATTTGAAAAGATACATGCACCCCAGTGTTCACAGCAACACTATTTACAATACCTAAGACATGGAAATAATCCAAGTGCTCTCTACAGACAAGTATCTTCAGAAGATGTGGTATATATACATATATATATAACAAAGTATTATTCAGCCATTAAGCAATAGTGAAATATTGCCATTGGTAGCAACATAGAGAGACCTAGAGAATATTATTCTTAGTGAAGTAAGTCAGAGAAAGACAAATACTATAGATTAACTGCATGTGGAATCTAAAAATAATGCAAATTAATCTGTATACAAAACAGAAACAGACTCACATACTTACTGTTACTAAAGGGGGGACAAATTAAGAGTATGAGATTCACAGATACAAAGGGCAATACACAAAATAGTTAAGCAATAAGAATTTACTGTACAACTCAGGGAATTATATTCAATATTTTGTCATAACCTATAATGAAATATAATCAGAAAAAAAATGCTATACACCTGAAACTAGCACAGTAGTGTAAATCAACTGTACTTTAATTTAAATATATTACTGCATTTGAGCAGCTCTTGAAAATTTACTACAAAATTGTATTTGTAAAAACCAAGAGGGAAGGAATAAAATAGCAATTTATAGGCGACCAAACCAATCAGCTTGCAATTATAAGAAAAATCTCTAAACTCACTAGTATTCAGGGAAGTCTGATGGGGTGGGGCTTATATTTACTATTTGAAAAAAAAATGAAAGACCAGAAACACTTTCAGTATAGTTATATGAATAAAGGATTGATAGAAATGTGAAATACTTTATCCATTTTGGAGAGCAGTCTGGAAACACTACTCAAATCAATTTGAGTCCATCCAATATCTCTCTCTCTCTTCCTCTGCTCTCTCCCTCTTGCCCTAATTTTAACAATCCCACTCTTGTGAATCCATGCCATTGAAAGAATAACACCCACATACATGGATGTATCCAGAAGGAAATGAATTTATCTTTGAATTCATCTTCACTATAAAACACTGAAAACGCACTAAGTCATGGTTAAATTGTTGTACATCAAGGCCCAGGACTCTCCTGTAGCCATGCCAGAGAGAGACATAGAACCAACTGGGTCATTTGCAATAATCTCATGAGGTGTTTCTCAGAGGAGAAAGCAAGATGGAGAAAGTATGTAGCCCATATTCCATTTTTGAAAGAAACCATGAACAACCCCATATATATGTGTATACATATATGTTCATATATGACTATATGACATGAGGAGAGTATGAAAATATGCATATAAAGTAATTAATATTCTATTTCTCACAGGGAAGGAAATCAAGGAGGAAGAAGTGAAGGAAAATAAGAAAAAATACTGTACTAAGAAAGTCCCAACATATATGATATAGTTCCATTTGCATTAATGTGAAGGTATATTTATGTATGCATATGAAATTTTAGAGAAAATTAATAAAAACAAAGAAAAAGTTGGGAAAGATAATTGAGTGCCATAAAAGAAGATAAAATGTTTTGAGCATTTTAATTTCATTATAGAGATTCTATATCACACATCTACTGAGCTGTTAAAACTCCATCTCTGGAATTCATACTATAGGGAGAGACCTCGGGGATGCTGAAATCCAGACCCATTAAAAAAGGTAAATGGGGAGTTCCCTTGCGGCTCAGTGGAAACAAGCGTAACTGGTACCCATGAGGATGCAGGTTCAATCCCTGGCCTCACTCAGTGGGTTAAAGATCCCACATTGCTGTATAGGTCACAGCTGCAGCTGGGATCTGGCATTGCTGTGGCTGTGGTGTAGAGCAGCAGCTACAGCTCCAATTCAACCCCTAGATTAGGAATCTCCATATGCCGTGGGTGTGAACCTAAAAAACAAACAAAAAAGGAAATGGTAAATTGAAGAACATTTCTAAAAAAGACAACAAACTAGGCAATATGACAATAAAGAGGCAGACTCACAGATGTAGAGAAGACACTAGTGGTTACCAGCAGGGAAAGGGTGAGGGGAAATACAAGGGTGGGACAGAGGGAGGCACAAACTATTGGGAATAAGACAGGCTCGAGGACATACTGTACAATATGGGGAATATAGTAAGTGTTTTCTAGTAACTGTAAATGGAAAGTCACCTTTCAAACTGTAAAAAAGATAAAAATAAAATTTAAAATTAAAAGCCATATTTCTTTGGATTATTTTATTCAGGAAATGGTCAGGACTGCACTGTGGTTGTTATCAGTCACTTTCATTTTGTGAGAAAGAAGGCAAATAGACTAGGTCTCTATAAAAGTTGAAAGGAGTAAAGAGGTTATCAAGCCCCCTAAGAATGAAAGGAAACAAGCTCCTCCAAAGAACCAGGTGGAATTTTAATCTGAAATCTCATTTGCTGCTGGGCTCCCAAGGGGCATGGAAGTTTCCCCCTCCAATCTGAAATACGTTCTTAGTCTCTCAGCTCTAATTATTCTGTCTGTATAAAAATATAGTATTATTTCCTTACCTACATCACTAGAACTTGTACCCTTTACCTGTGTGTCTTTTGGTGTCTTACCCTTGTGTCATCCTATGTTAGAAAACTGCTCTCATTAATTTAACAAATATCTTTTGAATGCCTACCACAGTCTAGACACTATGCTAGGTACATCACATGTGTAAACTTGCACTAGGGCAGCTTTTTGTTACATTAGTGCATCTACTCTCTAGAAAAGCTTCAAGATTTCCTTGCCTACCTTTGTAATATTAATAGCTTCCTATAAAGAGTTCCTACAATAGATGTGCTAGAGAAACTGCTACTTATTGTAGTGTGGTAGAGTGCCTTACACTGCATTCTGTAAAATAATAGATACTAGAAGGGTTCTAGTGCATTTGATGATATCTGGCCAGCTTCACCCATAATAACTCTGACGCATTGTGGAAAAAGGGCCTTCTATGCAAGGCATAAAATCCAATTGATTTTTATGAAATAAGATGCTATGAAGAAGAAATGCATTAAGTGTACCGTATCACAGTAATTCCACTTTGTAAGCTAAATGGCTTTTGGAGCATTGTTGAAAATGCTGTCACTATTCTGAGCATACATAAAAGAGCAAGATAAGGCCAATAATTTGAAAGTCAATGGTATTCCTATTCAAAGACTTCTTTCCTCAATTAATAAAGCATTTTCTCCTCTGTGTCAGTTAAAAATAAAATCCAAAATAGCTTTGTATGATATGATCAGACACAGCGATATGTAAGTTATGTTGATCCTACAAAGTTTCTTCATTGAATTCTGGGATTGCTGCTGTCTAACTTCCACTTAAGGCATCTTATGAAATCTAGTATGTATATTTAAAATGATATGGTTTTTCTTGGATTGCATCTATTAAATTTTTTAAAAGTTAGTTTATTTCAGAAAGTCTGTTTAGTTAAATTTTGCAAACATTTCTAAAATAATAGTATATGAACGCAGACAGGAAAAGTAAGCCAACTGAGTTCTAGGACAGAAATGTTCTATAGATTTTTAAATTAGACAATAAATTGCAATGAGTTTGGTTAGGTGGATGAACGCCTGCAGCACTGGTTCTTAAACTATTTTCTGCCCTATGAACCTGAAGAATACAGTATTCTCTTATCAATAGTAGAGACACAATGGCAATGATTCTGTGAACTAGAGAAGTAGAGCAGACTGAAAACCATCAACCAACCATCCCATATCAGCAATGACTTGTAAATGTTCTCCTGGGTGATATACCTGAGAGTAGTTAAAACCATGTTAACAATTCTTGAATCTAGCAATTTAAATTTTTATTTATGGTGATCCTAAGTGAAGTGAGAGTTTGGTTTTGAATCTGGTAACAAGGTTCTCAGTGAATAAGTGATTAAATGAAACAAGGAATCAAAGAAATGCTTTTTAATATCCCTCAGTTCCCATTATGGGAAAGCAGTATATATTGCCTTGTTATTGAACATTTCCATGTTAAATGGAACTTCTCACAGGGTTTTAGAAAAGCTATCTGGTAGTAGCTAGTATAATCAACATAACATACATTTTTTTTTTTTTTACTTTGTATCTGCTTCTGAAAATCTGTCTCATTAAAGTAAAAAACCCTTATACATCTAAAACAGAGAGGTTAAATAATGATCCTTTTAATGTTATTTGTAAAAACAAACACACAAAGTAACCATCATTTAGGAATAAAACACTTATTTCTACACTATGACATGTTATTTGGCTATTAAAAAGAGTAAATTATATTTAAATGGAGTTCCCGTCGTGGCGCAGTGGTTAACGAATCCGACTAGGAACCATGAGGTTGCCGGTTCGGTCCTTGCCCTTGCTCAGTGGGTTAACGATCCGGCGTTGCCATGAGCTGTGGTGTAGGTTGCAGACGCGGTTCGGATCCCGAGCTGCTGTGGCTCTGGCGTAGGCCAGTGGCTACAGCTCCGATTGGACCCCTAGCCTGGGAACCTCCATATGCCGTGGGAGTGGCCCAAAAAATAGCAAAAAGACAAAAAAAAAGAGTAAATTATATTTAAACCAACTCAGAGAGGTTTCCTAAAGACATTTTTAAGGAGAAAAAGAAATAACACAAATAAAGATCTGATTTATTTTTTGTGAAACAAACAGTTGCAAAATCCCCACATATCACTGCAAATGACTACATATTGAGAAAAATATGGAAAGTTAAAACAAGTTCTTAAAGTGAATTACCAAGGTCTGGCACTGAGGGGCAAATATGTGGCTATAGGTGAGAGGTTAACAAAAGTAAAAATTAATGATCACTAAAGAAACAAAATCTCTATGGGTATATGATTCTATTTATGTAAATTTTTTTCTTTCTTTCCATCTGTGTATCCACCTATCTATCATGAACAAAGTTATATAAGAAAGTTCAGTCACCAGAATTTTAATGATGGTTATCATAAAGTTGCACAATCACAGCATATGTTTTACTTGCTTTCACTTTTATGTATTATTTGACCTCCTTATATTGTTGATATTATTTGGATTTTTTAACTTACCAAGGAAAAATATTAAAAATGTATTCATTCTGAAAATTAATTGCTTAGGGAGAATTCTGTGCTGGCTTTGAAGGATAATAAAAATCTCCAAGCCACTGACAAACCAAATACCAACCAATGAACTAAGCCAATCAACTTATTAACAGTTTTTTAAAAATCATAGATATATTTATGCATAAGAAATATTTGTTTTTTAAAAACATTTTTTTCTTCAAAGGTCAAATTTTTTAAATGTTAAAGAGGCAGAGATAACAAAATAATGTCAGCTTAAGCTCTTTCCTAAAAGCTGTTCTCAACACAGAAAGAAGGGTCAGGCTGCTTTTTCTCATAACTTCCTTTCCCTAGTTTTGAAGACAAGGGAAGAAATTTGCCTTTTCCCCTTAAAAATCATTTGAGGAAATCCCTCTAAGCCAACCTGTAGGGTATATTCTTGCTTTATTTAACCTTTCTTCATTGATCAGCATTCAGTTTTCTTCTAGCCTGGGAAGATTTTTCTCTTCAGATTTGCTGGACTACAGAACAAATGAACATCTTAGTTAGGATGACAAGGTTGTTTGAAGGCTCTGACTCAGACCAATCCAGGCCCCTTCAAGCAATATGAAGATGGTACCCCAGCACAGTGGAATTAGATAGGATGCATTTCAAATCCCTGAAATCAAGTAGGATGCATTTCAAATCCCTGTGCCACCTCTCATGAGCTATGAGACTTGGTAAGTAATTTACTGTTCTGAAGTTTCTGTTTCTTTATTCATCAAATGAGAAGAGCAACTCTTACTCCCAAGAGATGGAGAAAAGTCTCGGTGTGAACTATATCTATACACACCCAGCCCAATGCCTGGTATTTTATAACCACTCAATAAATGATAACCACTACTGTTATTTTTTATACGTTTCTGTATATTTTCAGAATGTTTTGGTGTCACAAAAAATTGTTGCTTCTATGGGGATGTGTATGAGCATTATTTGTACCAAAAGGAGGACTATCCTTACTTTTTAGCTACTTAAACAAATTCCATGCATCATAATATATTAATATAATATTCTATTTTCCATGAACTAGGGGGAGTGGAAGAAGCAGAACTGATTCAGGATGATGAAATAATTGTATTTAAATGCACTCTGTATCTCTATGCCATGTGCTCTTGCTGGATCCTGCTATTTCTTTTATATATATATGAATTTGAAGAAAAAATATTTTATATATTATATAATATAAATTATATATGTATATATTTTACCAAGGATCCAGTGAAAATCGTCATGATGCTGTTGAGCACTGAATCATTAATCATCACTTACATAGCTGAGAAAATGCTTCAGTTCTTGCCAAATGCACTGTTTACTGAAAAGAGGCCAACATTTACCACTGAAAAGATAACATACTTGAAGAAGTAAAATGAAGCACAAAATTAATCTTGCGTATATTAAATATGTTTCTAGAAGCCATTTAATTTGTGATTTGAACCTTAGAACTCCTAACTTAAGGCACTATATATGAGGAATTATCTCCCTACTAAACTACACTTGTTAAAACACTTGAATTTTCTTCTGCAGAAACAACCACTAAAATCAACATCCATTTAAGTTGGTTCTCAAATTTCTTGAAAAGCATCAGTGAAAACTGAAATTATTTCTTATATTAGAAGAAATGTCAAGTAAGATATCGATAATAACATAATTTTTCTTTAAAATAAGTCCTATTTATTAAGATGAAACTGAGCAAAAGGAAAGAAGAGAAATCAACATCACTGATAGTCTCATTAATCAAACACAGTTAATAATTTGGTACGTTTTCTATTCTAATTTTTTTCCAAGGTAAACTTTTTTCTTTCCATAGTTGTAATCCTACTCTATGTGCATGCTGTTTGTAACCTGTTTGAAAAATTTTTATTGACTAATTAAAACAGACATAGCATTAACTCATTGACTTATACTTCCCCTACCCTTTGTGATACAATGTCTTGCCTCCTGTTAGGTTTCAAAAACATTGTCTGAATTTAAAAAATCATATAGTCAGATGGGAAAATAATTTACCCATATTATGTAAACTAACTTGACCTTTTCTCTATAAACCTGACAACCTCTTGTGTAAGTCCTGATTTGGATGCTGAATTTGATTAATAACTATATTCAGGGTCCTGTATTTTATATAGGAAATTTCTCATCATCATGCTTTTAAAAAGATCAAAGAACTTTTGTGTTAAATCTGTTTATTCTATGGCAATATGAAAGGTTACAAGCAAAAAAAAAAAAAAAATAAGGCCAGGTTAATTCTCCCATGTTCCTCTCTAGCTATGGCTTTTCATTAACCATCCTGTAATGAAACATTTGGTCACTGTCACTGGTATGCATTAATTGCCAGGAAATACATATTTAAATAGCTCATATTTTAGAGCACTTTAGTGATCACAGGATTTTAAACAGTATCAACTTTAGATTAAGATGTCAGAAGTATCAAAACTTGTGAAGTGTGATGTGAAATAGTCCATATGCTAGCCAAGAATAATCTCAATAGAAAGCCCTTACATAATCATTTCTGTTTTCCTCACGCTTGAGTGATAGTTCTTAATATTCAATTAAGAAGCCTAGTTACCAGGCTCAGATGCTGATCCAAATATCAGAGAAAGCTTAATTTGTTTGACCCCTGTAACCTGCTAACTTCTATTTTATTTGAGCTGTGACTAATCCAGTTGTTGTAACCAGGGAATCTAATAATCCACATTATTATCATCATTATATATTGGAATTCCCATCATGGCTCAGCAGAAACAAATCTGACTAGTATCCATGAGGTCGAGGGTTCGATCCCTGGCCTCTCTCAGTGGGTTAAGGATCTGGTATGGCCGTGAGCTGCGGTATAGGTCGCAGACTTGTCTTGGATCTTGCATGGCTGTGGCTGTGTTGTAGGTCGGCAGCTATATCTCTGACTCGAACCCTAGCCTGGGAACCTCCATATCTCGTGTGTGAGGCCCTGAAAAGACAAAAAAAAATTATTTTTATTATATTATCATCATCATCATCAACTACTGAGAGATGGTCAGGTCTTACAAAATCTGAGTTAAGTTTCTTTGGAACATTATTTTTTTTTTAAATGGAAATAAGCTCAAAGAACCTTTGAACTACATGAAATCTGTTTTATTTGCTAACATAAACAGCAACTAAGGATGAGTGCAAGGATTAAGAGATACAGGAAACTAGATTCTATATTTTAAACTTTACTTAGATTCTACATTTTAAACTTTACTTTGGAGACATGAGGGGATGCTTTAGTGTAGACCTGGATTAAACTTTTTGACACTTTCCTTAAAATACTACCGTTATATGGCTTTGTTTCTCAACTCTGTGCATGCTTACTCAATGGTACAGGTTTTGAGCTGTTCTGTATAGATCCTTAGATCTGAGCAGTTCCCGAGAAATTTGCCAACAGTGGTTTTTACTGAATCCATGTGGTTTTTCATAGTGATTTCTACTTAAAGTCTATTCAAATCTATTTATAAATGGTAAATAGTTTCACCTGTACTACATTTATCAAGCTTGGAAAGAGATAACATGCCCAATACTACTCAAGTGGTTTTTTTTTTTTTTCTTTGCCTCAATGGCTATTCCACTCTTAACACAAAAAAGAGAACATTCCTTACATTAGTAATAACCTACATATTCACTTATTGGATAGAGTAAGAGAATTATTATGGCCAGTTATGAGACTTTTTGAAGCAAACAGAAGAACAAAGAGTAATCCTTTCAAATTATTTTACTCAAAATTATAGAGAACTGATTTCTTTTCTCTTTATTGCCCTGCTTTGCTTTATTATTTTTCTTTAATATTATGTATTTTATATAAATCACTATCAGTACAAGTATCTTTTGGCCACACCCATGGCGTGTGTAACTTTCCACCCGAGGATCGAACCCACACTACAATAGCAACCCAAGCCACAGCAGTGATAACACTGGATCCTTAACCTGCTGAGCCACCAGAGAACTCCACAAGTACCATTTTAAACTGTTAATATATGGTTGTAAACTTTCAGTTTAATTTAGACATGTTATTTTGGAATTTCAACAATACCACTTAAATATTCAAATACATTTTTCCTCAAATGAGAGAGTTTTTTCTCTAGGCAAAATAAATGGTCTACCTTTACAAAATATTTTCCACTTGAGTTTTGACTTCTCAGTTACTTCTTGCTACTAAAATTATTCTTTTGTGAAGTTCATTTTGCCAGACTTTTCACGTCAGCTCCAAATTTGTGATCACATCATCGAATGCGTATCTAGGTTCTACTCAGCCTTTCCCTCTGCATCTAAAGTACTCCTAGATGTTGAAGAGCAGGAAGGAAAAAAGTGAGCACCTTCTGTTTGCCCAGCACTAAGCACCATAAAGAATACAGAAAAAAATTGATAAATGGCTTCTAAATTTAATCCACAGTTATAAAGTGCCAAAAGCAACACCACTGGACTACTGACAGAATAATCACTCTTTCGAGGCTAATTTGCTGATAGTATTTAATAAAGGCCCTGGGAAGACCAATAGCACCCTTTCAGTGATGTGGTAACAGAGAAGTTGTACGTGCTCAGAGACCATGTCTCTGTGAAACTGACCAAGGTCCAGTTAAGTCTCCCATTTCTTAGACACTGGTCTAAAGTAAGATGGAACAAATCTGGCGTCTTCTTTAACAGCGTGTGATTCTACTAGATGCCTCACTCCATAATTGCATCTCTCTTTGATTAGGTGAAGTGTTCCCATTTAAACTTTTCATGTGTTATTCCTCTAACCTTTTTTCCATTATTTTCACATATTCTTTTAATAGTTTCTATTTTACATTGTAACATACCAGTCAGCACTTAATGATTTTTTAATAGCATCTGCTTTATGTATCTAATTACTTTCTTTTGGGGTGTTTGGGTTCAAAAAGAGAAAAAGATCCAGTTTTATTCTTTGAGGTTAGAGATATACTGAAGGGGACAGATATATGAAGAACTAAGTTAATTTAATACATGCTCTTTAACAGTATTTCCCAGGATTTCTCTCTTTATTTTCACTTTTTGTTAAAGAGGAAAACCTGTCAGACCTTTGATTTTTACCATTATATTGACATTTTTCATTCTTCATAGATGTCTGTTTCAGGTAAAATATTCAGTATTGTAGTGTATTATGTAAAAAAGAAATCATTAGCTTGGCTCTGACAAAGCTGTCAAGAACATAGCACAATATTTAGAATCATCTATTTTTTCATCTTTCAAAAGGGAATAACATAAACATAACCTCCAACCAAAAAAACGACCCTGAAGAATAAAAAAAAAAAATCAGTGTATAAGTAATGACCTCATCATCATTTTGTGTTTAATTTTGACACGTACCTCCTTGCTGTGCTGATTTAAAAATTTAAAAAAAAAATTCTAGGGTGATTATGCAAAATACCAATAGGGCTATGTTTGCAAGTTAGCTCATATATCAGACTATTTACAGATGTTCTCCTAATGGCATACTCAACATTCTAAGTACAGTTTAGAAATTCCCAGGGGTATAATTTAGGTGCCAATTTACCAAGGACAGAGCAAATGGTGTTTAAACAAACACTGCCCCCATCACATGTTTCAACATTATGAACAAAAGAACTAAATAAAAGTTATTTTACAAAGTGTTTTCTGTATATATTTTATGAATTACCCTTTTTTAGTATGAATGGCTATCAAAAAAATCATCAGGAGTTATGTGTGTAAATGTATATAATTAATATCATGTATTTCACTACATAAAATAATATTTATACATTTTCTATTTTTCCTATTTAATACAGGAGGACAAGCATCTCTTTTCACACAATTTTATCATATATAAGAAACGCAGGGAGTTCCCACTGTGGCACAGTGGAAATGAATCTGACCAGGAACCATCAGGTTGCAGGTTCGATCCCTGGCCTTGCTCAGTGGGTTAAGGATCTGGCGTTGCCATGAGCTGTGGTGTAGGTCACAGATGCGACTCAGATCCTGCATAGCTGTGGCTGTGGTATAGTCTGGCAGCTATAGCTCCAATTCCTTCCCTAGCTTGGGAACCTCCACATGCCGTGGGTGCGGCCCTAAAAATCAACAACAACAAAAAAAGAAATGCAGATGGTATTATAACTTTGGTAATGCTATCACTGATTAAAAGAAAAAAGAGAGACCAAAGTAAAAGGATATATACACCTCATTAATCACTTTAACCCTGACATGATAAATGGTATTTAAGAGTCTCTTCTATAGTGTGCTGAGAAAAATACTAGGGAATTTCTGTTTAGTGATATCTGGCCTGTTTTTGAGACATTGGCTTGGTTGACAAATTCCCTTTTAGTAAGTGCTAAAGGAGATGGCTGTGTTTAGTCAAGGGAAAGGTAGGGATGCCCCTAATTTGACATTTTCTATATAAGTTATTCTTAAAATTTTGCAGCTGTTCTTACTTTTTCATAGAACAGAGATACTCCTACAGTTACTTCCCACAGGAAATTATTCCCTAGAGACTGCACTTAAAGAGAATAAGTGAAACTCCTCAGCTAAAGTTCACGTAGCTTCTTTCAAGTAAGACATGAGATGTGTGAACCAAGGAAACAGGTTAAAACTCAATCTCAAAATCTACATTTAAAAATTTAAATATTGTAATAAAGTGGTTATTAACAAAATACAATGGTTTTAGAGAGAAATAATATATATAGGAGTCATTGGAGTTTGTAATTTTCTTATAAAAACTTACACAGCCAACTTCTACAGTCTTTTGCCAATTTAAAAGCTGTGCTTTCTGGCATGATTAGATTTATCTTCTGAAATTCAAGTTCTAAGAAAAGAATCTTCTGCTTAAAAGGAGCTAACCTTAAAACTCTGTGAATTTTAGAATGACATATGTTCAAAATGTCATATGATTGATGGATGTTTTTGTATTACAAGAGAATAGCTGTACACCTTTTGTGATTAAAAATAGTCGTCAGCGTTAGTCTGTTATTTGGTGACTTTGCCATTGAGTAGGAGTTGGATGAGGTGCTAATTGGTGAGGTGAGAGGCTCAAGGGAGTGTGGGTGGCCCATGTGTTGTGGGAAGTGACCTGACACCTGGGGAAAGCCACTAAGTTTGCCTTTGTCTTCCTGATCCTGTTTGAAGTGAATTCAGAAAAATGAGATTGCTTATTGAGCTATGAGCTTCTTAGGTATACCAGTTTCTCAGTGACAGAAAGGGTATATTCTAGGCTCCCATAAGAGAAGAAAGATAACAGATATTAATTTGAATACTAACAAAATGGAAATAGGCATTGGTTTCATTAGTGGTAACACTTTTTACAACATGAGTGTGTAACCAATGAGTATCAGTTAAAGAACAAGATAGCCAAAAAGAGCATATGCCTTTAACTGTCCAGTCATTTTGCTGCGAAGCTGAAATAATCCTCAGGTGAATATATCTGTTGTAAGTCACTCTGTTAAATCAGCTGCTTTCACCAACTGCGACACTATTCAGGAGTTTAGAGGAAAAGGCCTTGCTTTGCCTCAGGCCATGCTTCTATTCTTTTTGCTTAATGTGGAGATGAGAGAAGAGATGGAACTCTCAGGTGAAACCTCCAGGAGAAAATGCCCTTGTGCATTACAACTTATTTTTCTTGTCTCAGAGAATCTGAAATAGATGAGTTTTGGTGTCCTCCTGATTTCAGCTTGGTTGGCCAGCTTCTTGTGAGCAAGGGGGCTGCATTAGCCTATGAACTGAAGCATTTATGCCTGATACACAGTTTTCTATATGAACAATTTGCTAAGCTGTTTAAAAATCACAAAAGAAGAAAGGGACATATAATATACCATCTAGTCATTCCATGAGATTCACAAAGTCTTTAATGAGTTAGAGATGGATGAAAAAACCTTTTTTCTCGATTCATTAAAGACATCCATCTGATTAGAAGAGATTTTCATCACCTTCTCAGCTAATCCAATAAATTGACTTTCCATTTCAAAATAACTCCAACTGGATTCATGTCCATCAGAAGGATTTTCTGAAAACCCTAGAGTACTGTATAAAACTGAAAATTATTATCAAATTGCCACTGGAAAAAAATTTACTAGATCCTGATAAATCTAGAGGATTATAGGGAAAAAATCCCATGAGCTGAAAGGTTACCACAAATCAAAGTTCATTCTGCATAGTTCTCTTCAAGATTATTATTTATCAGTGAAAAAAGAAAAGAAAAACAAAAAAACTAAGAGAAAATCAAGGTTAAGGTAGCTAAAGTACAAGTGTTTTACTAGGAAGTTGTTTGGTATGTTTCTTGCTAAGCCCATAAAGACCCTAAAAAAACGAACATGGCTTTGTATATCTGGAAAATATTTTAAAATGCCATACCAATGAGATAGCTAATGCATGGGACCAGCTAATCAAATTTCCAGTTTTTGGCTGGTGTATGCCCTAGTCTAACAAAGTAAGATTAATGGGGTGTTAAAAGTCTGTATGGACTTGTCAGTTTTATGCTGCAAATAGGGTTAATATCATCTAGATGAAAAGTTTTAAATTAATGTGAATGAACTAAAGCTTTATATTTGTCTTTGCTTTTAAGAAACCTATGTATGCAGCACCAGTCCTGTCCATACTTGCCTGACTATGGAAAAAGCCAAGGGAGGAAAGAAATGCCTTTCAGGGAACAGAGTGTCATGAGGTCAGCTACAATGGAGAAATGCCAGACACTGAAATTTAGAAGTAGATAATTTTACCTATTGGACTAGCCAAAAGCATTTATTTGAGGCCAGTATCTGATACTATGCAGGAAGACAGGCTCCCTTTATTTTTTCTCAAAATCACTTTCTATACAGTCTCCACAGGAAAACTGGGGTGAAGATATTTTGCCCTTTTTGGAATACTTCACGTAATGAGAAGGAGTCTTCATAAACCTCTCCAGCATTTTAACAAACTGGCCATCATCCAGGTATTTGTCTACATAATGCCAAACACTTGGATACTTGGTAACATCCAGATGTCTGACTGCATTCTCAACTTGTCATTCAAATGGTATAGACCTAAGCCATGTCTATGTGTAGTTTGAATTGCATGGTAGTTGAAGCAGCAAGGGGCCAACAGAATTTCAACAACACCTTTTGTTATTGCTCCATACATTTTGTTTCTTCTGAGACAACCTCAACTTAAATAATGGAAGCATACATTTTTAGGATTCCCCCAAGAAGTAAAACACTTAGACTGAAACTGAAATCTACATAGCTTTAAAAACATTCATTCAGGATGATGTAGCGAACTGGTATGGAATACTTAAGCAGATGATCTATGGCACCCCAGCTATTTGGCACTTAGTTTTGGCACCCTGAGGAAAAAGGGCAATAGACCATGGGCTGGCTTTGTAAGAAGATAGTTTATGGTGGTATGATTTAAAGAGTATCAAGAATTTACCTCTCATCAACTATCTCCCACGTCTGAACTAGGTATCTTTTCTTCATTTTGCCTTATTTTCTCTACAGTATTATAGAGAAGTATTATTCATGGTAATAAGCACCATCTTTTAAAGGATAATTCCCTTCCTCAAATGGAATGATTATGAACTATGTATTTGTTAAGAAAGCATTTAGGGAGTTCCCGTCGTGGCGCAGTGGTTAACAAATCCGACTAGGAACCATGAGGTTGCCGGTTCGGTCCCTGCCCTTGCTCAGTGGGTTAACGATCCGGCGTTGCCGTGATCTGTGGTGTAGGTCGCAGACGCGGCTCGGATCCTGCGTTGCTGTGGCTCTGGCGTAGGCCAGTGGCTACAGCTCCGATTGGACCCCTAGCCTGGGAACCTCCATATGCCGCGGGAGCGGCCCAAAGAAATGGCAAAAAGACAAAAAACAAAACAAAACAAAACAAACAAACAAACAAAAAAAAAGAAAGCATTTAGGAGTTCCCACTGTGGCTCAGTGGAAACGAACCCAACTAGTATCCATTAGGATGCAGGTTCCATCCTGGCCTCACTCAGTGGGTTAAGCATCCAGCTTTGCCATTAACTGTGGTATATGTTACAGATGCGGCTTGGATCCTGTGCTGCTATGGCTGCGGTGTAGGCCAGCAGCTGCTGTTCCATATGGACATCCTAGCCTGGGAACTTCCATATGATACAGGTGCAGCCCTAAATAGCAAAAAATAAAATTAAAAAAAAATGGAAGAAAAAAAGCACTTATGAAGACTCAATGTCCTCCTATTTGAGTCCTTTGTACAGGAAAAGGGAAATGGAAAGTGGGGGAGATTGAAGCGAAATGCTCTGCAAAATAGGCCAGACCTGAGTGGAGGACTAAGAAAAGAAGGAAACAAAGGCTTAAGTTTGGAAGCTGTAGAACAGACCAGTGAAAACAGAATGAGGATGACCTTGCCTACCTCACCATATCACTTCCACCTTGCCCTCACAACAATCTCCTTCTCTGTGGGAGGGACTTCACCTCAGGGACCTTGTCTTACTGCATTCTGGTGACCACTGCCAGTCTGAAAGCTATGCACAGAACTGACATTATAGTAGACACCCAGCAAACATTTTTCAAGTGAATCAATAAATGAAAAAAACTGTGTGGTCTGAAAGCATGAGTTAAACTTCAAAGACTCTAGGCTTATAGGAATTTCAGGAAATCATACTGTTCAACTTGTCTTCAGTTAACACATAAACCACACCAAGAAATAGTTTTCGATAATTTTCTTTTTAGAAATTCCCACATCCTTTCCTCAAAGCATATTTCAGCATCATTTTAAAAATCTATCTTGAAACCTTCCATCATTCAAGATCATTTTCCTTCTTTATGGACAGCAACTTTTGCATACTAACGTATCTTTCAGCTTTCCCATGAGCTTTTGCACACACCTTCCCCTACTCTCCAGAACAATCTGCTCAGGAAATAGGGCAGAGCTTACTGCCTTTATTTTAGCCTAATTTATTCAAAATTTCTGCACTTTAGTTTGTCATTTTAAAAACGAAAATTATTTGAAGAAGCTTCCAGCAAAGTTTGGCCAGACAGCAGTCTTCCAACTCTTCTTTCTTAAAGTAGACAAAAAAGTCAGGTATTTAGAGATTTGGAGATTTTCTTAGTAGTCTGCCATGAAGGCAGACCTAAAACCAGAATTCCATATACTTCCCTCTGATAACAATGTTTTAAGTTCTCCATGCAGTACCTGTAATTCATGAATGTGCACTTCAGCATCGGCTTTGGCAAGTGACCCCTACCTCTTTTAAATATGACATAGGCTTTCTAGGTTGAAATGGTTTTTCTTTCATCACCATGATTCTTATTTACAGACTTTTTTCCTAGTTTTCCAAAATGGTTTGTTTGTAGGATAAACATATGCTGATAATAACATCAGGAGTATCGAATGGATTTGTTAGATTAATCTCAGTATTTATATAAATGCTAACTCTTAAGGAAAAGGAGAGTTTCAGGGAAGTTGTAAGTAAATGTGAGTAAAGCAATTCTGATTTTCCTATTGTCTCATTTCCTCTATTACCAGGGGAAATATTACCTGAAAGATTAATTTGCAAACTTTTGGCTTGGAAATAGGAACTCTATCTACATTTTAGAAGATTCAAACAAAGATAATTCTTTGAGCTTCGGGAAGATATGGTTTTATACAAGACAGATATTTTCCATGCACATTAAGTTTACATTATTCAGAAAACTGAAATATCAAAAAGGGACAACTAATCCAGTGATGGATTTGTTGATATATCAGAAAGTTTGCCTAGGGTGTCTCTAAAAACCTGGTTCAGAGAGAAAACAACTATAGCCATAGGAGGAAGCCAGTTACTATACGGGCAGCATAAGCTAACAGATCAACTTGTCAACTTTTCCCAGGCTAGAAGAAGTTAGCCAGCTTGTCCTCGTTTTCCAAGACAGGAGTCCCATCTTAGGCTTACTCCCTTTTTCCTTTCGAGTGAGCTCTAACATAGAATACTTTAGACAGAGTGGGCATTCCAAGCTCATGACTTCCTTAGCACTGGGACCTCAGCCTTGAAAAGAGTTGCAGCCTTCAAAGGAAGAACAGAAGTTCTAGTTTATGATTCTCCTATTTCATCCCAACTACTGCTGAGGCACTTTTCATACATGTACCTAATCATCACAACCATGAAAGGCTGTGCTACTTTTATTTTGATGTGAATGTTGAAATTCAGAGATGTTAAGTAATGTATTCCCAGATATAGCTAGAAAGTGGCAGAGCCAGGATATTCTGTGCTCTTAGATTGAACGAATTAGTATTGTTAAAATGTCCATCCTGGAGTTTCTGCTGTGGTGCAGTAGGTTAAGGATCTGGTGTTGTCTCTGTGGGGGCACAGGTTCCATCCTGGGCCAGCACAGTGGGTTAAGAATGCAGTGTTACTGCAGCTGCAGCATAGGTTGTAGCTCTGGCTTGAATTTGATCCCTGGCCTGTAAACTTCTATATGCTATAGGTGTGACTGAAAGAGATAAAAAAAATGTTCATACTACCCAGAGCAATCCATGGGTTTAATGCAATCCTTATTAAAATACCCATGATGCTTTTCACAGAACCAGAACAAATAATTCTGAAATACGTATAGAACCAAAAAAGACCCCAAACTGCCAAAGCAATCTTGAGAAAAAAGAACAAAGCCAGAGGTATAACCCTCCCACACTTGAGACTATACTACAAAGTTACTATAAACAAAACAGAATGGTACTGGCACAAAAGCAGACACACAGATCAATAGAACAGAATAGAAAGCTCAGAAATAAACCTATGTACCTATGATCAGCTAATCTATGATGAAAGAGGCAAGAATATATAATGGAGAAAAGACAGTCTCTTCAATAAGTGGTGCTGGGAAAACTAAATAAGTACATAGAGTTAGAACAATTTCTCACACAAAGTACAAAGATAAACTAAAAATGGATTAAAGATTTAAGTGTAAGATCTGAAAGCATAAAACTCCTAGAATAAAACATAGGCAGAAAGGCAAAACGCTCTTCAACATACATTGTAGCAAAACACTCTTCAACATAAATTGTAGCAATATTTTTTGACTCAGTGTCCTGAGGCAAAATAAATAAAAGCAAAAATAAATAAATGGGGCTCTAACAAAACTTAAAGGAAACTGTCAACAAAATTAAAAAAAAAAAACAAACCTACAGAATGGGGGAAAATATGTGCAAATGATGTAACCGACAAAGGGTTAATATCCAAAATACATACAACTCACAACTCAATATCAAATACAAACAACCCAATTAAAAGATCTTAAAATATAGATGGCCAACAGGCATATGAAAAGATGCTCAACATCACTAACAATTAGAGAAATGCAATGAGATATCACCTCACACTTTTCAGAATGGCTATCATCAAATAGTCTACAAATAACGAGTGTTGGGGAGGATGTGGAGAAAAGAGAACCCAAGCACACTCTTGGTGGGAATGCAAACTGGCGCAGTCAGGTTTCTTAAAAAAGTAAAAATAGAGCAACTTCATAATCCAGCAATCCCACTCCTGGGTATATATCCAGAAAAAAATGAAAACATTTATTTGAAAAAGATACATGCACCCCAACGTTCACAGCAGCACTATTTACAACAGGCAAGACACGGAAGTTACCTAAGGGTCCGCCAAGAGAGGAATGGATAAAGAAGACATGCACGTGTGTGTGTGTGAACACACATACACACATACACACACACACACACACACACTGGAATATTACTTAGCCATTAAAAAGAATGAGATGCTGCCATTTGCAGCATGATGGATGGACCTAGAGTATATTATATTAGTAAAATAAGTCAGAGAAAGACAAATATTATATGCTATCACTTATATGAGAGATCTGAAAAATAATACAAATGAATATTTATGCAAAACAGAAACAGATTCACAGATACTAAAACAAATTTGTGGGAGTTCCCACTGTGGCTCAGCAGTAATGAACACGACTAGTAAACATGAGGGCATGGGGTCAGTCCCTGGCCTCAGTGGGCTGGGATTTGGCATTGCCATGAGCTGTAGTGTAGATTGTAGATGTGGCTTGGATCCTGTGTTGTTGTGGTTGTGGTGTAGTCTGGCAGCTGCTGCTCCATTTAGACCCTGTAGCCTGGGAACTTCCATATGCCACAAGCGCGTCCCAAAAAAATAAATAAATAAAAATAAAACAAATTTGTGGTTATGAAAGGAGAGAGAAGGAAATGGGGAGGAACAAATTAGGGGTATGTGATTAAGAGATACAAACTACTTTGTATAAAATACATAAGTAACAAAAGATATAGAACAGGTTATTATAGCAATTATCCGGAAATAATTTATAATGGAGAATAACGCGCAAAAATACTAAATCACTGTGCTGTACACTGAAACATAACATTGTAAATCAAAATCAATAAAAATAAATAAATAAAATCATGTTCTTGACCGCCCCCAAAATAAGAAAGGAAGTGGCAGGCTCAGGATTTATACATTGATGTTCCCAGCCCCACCAGATAGCATGGTCCAAGGCATGGCAAGACTGTCTCACTTGTTTTGAGATAGATGTGGCAGCACCAGGGATGCAAGGTCCATGAAGTAGAAGCAGCAGTTATTCTAGGTCTGCTAATCTTACAGGAGCCTGCTCTCTGTTTTCTCAAAAGTGATTAACTTTACAGTGAGAATAAATTAATACTTCAGTTTTTTGCTTTTCTAGTTCTTATAAGCTAAATATGTTAAACTCTGAAAGCTATTCTATCTACATATTGCTACAGCATGAGAAAAAAAAAGCTCAAGCTTTGAATTCAGGCAGATCTGGATTTTAAATTCCACATTAATTAAGTGACATTAGGCCAGTTACCTTCTCTGCATTTTAGTTCCCTCATTTATATAAAGATGGCAACATCCTCTACACAGAGTGGTTATGAACAATAAAAACATTACAGGAAAAGGTTAAATGCATGGCACAGAGGAGAAACCAAATAAATGATGTCGGTTTTATTTTTTTGCCATTAGGTATTTAATATCAATTTTGATTAATAACAGTAATGACTCCTATTACTTTATCGTAAGATATTTTTTTTCTGCTTAGAGGACAAGACTTCCTAAAATAACTGCTTAATTCATTATTTGTAAAAACAAATAGTTATGCTCACTTATAGGGCCAAATATTTTAAAAGTATCCTTTCATCATGCCCTGTAATGGCTCTTGTGTAATGGCTTTTGGCAATCCTATTAGCCAGAATATTAATTCTGTAAAACACACCGGGCTGAATTTAACTGCTAAGCAAAACCCCTATTCTTTTCATAAAGAACATCAAGTTCACTTGCAAATGCATGACAGTGCAACTTTTTGAACATAAATCATTAGCCACACTGGATTAAAGACTTTGTTAATATTTAGTAATATTTGGAGAATGATTCTCAACGACTATCTCTTACTACTACATGTAATATTTGGCTAATAATACGCCAACTGTTAAATATCAACCTTGTCAAAAAATACAAATGAAACGACTAACAAGCAATAGGGAACTGTCAGGACATTAAAATGCTGTCTCTGCAACTAAGATGAGTAGATTGCTATCATACCATCTCCTCTGTTGCCCCTCTTTTTGCTAGTGGGACCCTCCTTCCCTATCACATTCACCAAAGCATAATGGTTCCTTGCTCTTCCAGCTATGTCTTGACGGCAAACCATGAGGCCCAGGAGGTTAGCAAGGTAATCTTCATCTATTCTTAAAATCTCAATGCTGAAAAGTATTTTTCTGCTTGCTTGTTAGAGTGCTTGTAAAATGATTTGCTGTTTCAGCAACTTGTAGGCTAGTCAAAAGGTGGTATAAAACCATCAGTTATCACATGGTAATATCCTTACATTAACCATTGAAATATATCAAGACGTTTCACGACAGCCGACAATGCCAGATGCTATTATTGGCCTAATGGTTAATACATTTGCACTTTCTTCCACTGAGCTCTTTCTTCATGCTTACTTTTCCTTTCGTATAAAACATTTTTAAAATGTGTGGGAGCATCCTAACTTTTCAACATCTATTTTAATATCACATATTTATGGGCACTCACCAGCTTTTCAAGTTTCCTGCATTTTATTCCTTAAAGTGCAGGCATTTCCCAAGTTATGAGCACCTGACTTGCAAACATCCTGTAGTTGCACTGTTTGCTGTTGAGTCCCTCTTCCCTGCCCTTCAAATACTGATCCTCTAATCCCTAGCCTGCTTCTGACTTCTGAAAGAAATTTTCTTTAGAGGATAGTGGATTTTTGTAGCTGGTACATGGAATAATTTGAATCAATCTTGGCTAGTTCACAGTTGTTTGGCTTATTTTTTCTTTTTGTCCATTTCAGATCACAGTCACCACCACTTTGGGCTTTTTTCCTTCTTATGCAGCCACATGTTCATTTTACCACATCTTTTGTCTTGTCTTATCGTTCTTGCTGAGCTCTTTCTGCAAAGTCTCTTTCCTCTGAATTGTGAGCCCTCAAATGACTCTCATCAAAACTAAAGGTGAGTGAGCACACCACCATTAAGGAAACATGTGGCCTCCATTGGAAAAAAAAATCAAAATTGACATACAAAACCTTGAAAGTTCTAAAAACTACTATGATATTTCCTCTAGAATTTTTTTAAAAAAGCTCTCCATCTATCTCCCCTCTCTAAATAAACCTAATTTCCCTCAAGATCAAGGATATAATTATTTTTGTTTCATCCAGTTCTGTGTTAATTGATCGTCCTATTTTGTTCTCATTTCCATCACATGTATAGTCTTTCAGGTAAACATGTGCTTTCTAGGCTTGTGTGGAGATAAAAGCATTACTTAAGGAATGACAAAATAAGAATAATGGTACTTTATAAGTGACAATTTACACTTTGCCATTAAGTTTTACACATCCTGTCTCATATAACTTCCCTCAAATTTCTATGATAGATATGGCAGGAATATCCCACTCATCACAGAGATGAAGAAACAGAGTCAAGTTTACACAGCTACTGAACTTTTCTCAAGGTTACACAGCTACTGAGGTCCAAGAGAGGTTGGAACTAAGATTGCTCGCAGGTTAGAAACATGGAGAGAAGAGTGGAGACTCTATCTCAAATATTTATAAATTGTTTTGTCTTCAATAAAACTTAGCTGAGCTTTGCCTGCCAAAGACTATGAAAACCTGTACTTGTGATAATTAATTTATAAGAGCTGCACGAAAGCTTTTTAAGATGTACTTAAGCTACTTTTGATAATATTTGAAATTCCCTAAGCTGAAAGTGAGATGCATGCCTCCAAAGTTAAAGACTTGTCTCAAATGGAGTACCTAAAAAACTGAGATAAATTTAGAACCCTAGAGAGTGGGACATTCCCACCAAGCATGACTTTCATGTCTGAAAAAGAAAAGCTATTTTTGGAATATAAATGGTTAGAAATCAAACATGATGGAGAACCCTCTTTACTAAATGTTAAATATTCACATCCTCTTGATGACCCAATGTAATTCACAGTTAGACCCAAATGCCTAATGTCTTTTTAGTGAGACCAATGATAAACTAAAAGCATAGTACCAGGTGAATTTTAAATATACACTTTTTGTAAAGAACTAAGGTCTTCTGATAATCAGAAGAAAAAAAAATTCAGACAGAGTGGGGAAAATGACATCTTTTGTGAATCTTTCCTAGTGTCTGCTCTGTCTCCTTGATGAATTCCATTATCACAAAAATGACCTTTCCAGTTCATATCTCTTTTGAGGCTAATGCAATTCTTCTCCATTCTGTTATAATGAAAGTATTACATGGATAACTATCCAGCATTATCTTCCAGAAGGAGAACTAATTTGAGAAAGAAATGAAGTACTTGAATGTAATATCAGATCTCTCTCCTCATTTTTTTTTATCTTTGTAGAGACCTGGGGGTAGAACTAAGCAAGTTCATGTACAAGGTAAATACACTGAGCTCCCTACCTAATGTAGAAGTAATTTTTATTACCACATTTGTGAACAGTTGTATTAATGTTTAAAGAACAGAGACTCAGATAAATTCGGAGGTATGAATCACCCGCAGATACCCTCTATTGAATTCTTTTTGGAGATGTGTAAATGAAAAGTATAGAGATCCATGCACACTTTCCGGATGCACTGCAAGTTTCAAATGTATACTGTCTATCTCTACCTGTGAGTAGCATCAAGATGGGCTGGATATAGCATAAACACTAATTATATACTCTTGTTCACTGTATATTTCTCTCAAGTGGTGGCAAAGTGCGAACTAGTGTGTGGTGGAGAGCTGGAAAAAATGATGGGAGACATCTCAACACGTTCATGCAAGTAGAAGAGTAAAGATTGTGTTGAGTTATAGTGAGAAAACTGAGCCTGTTTTCCAGTTCTTTCTGGAGAAGTCATTTATCTTAGAAATATAATTTATGATGGTATACTGATCAGTTGGCATATAGCACAGAGATCCAAACCACGTTGCAAAACCATATGCAGGTCACATGGTTTGAGGTCAGGCCTGAAATCCTTTGCAGGGAACCAATTAAATGAATAATATATAAATCCCTACTTGTTCCATATGATAATAAATGTTTCAGTGTAATTCCTCATAAGAGGTAAAACACCTTGTAAAAATGCCTTAATATTACACTCCCTATGAGACAACTAGCTGGCAGAGATTTTAATTGCTATGTTGTGGATGTAGAAATTGAGGTTCAGGGATTTTAAGTAGTTTACCTAAGTCATATGTGTGGGCTCCAACAATGTGAATTAAGTTAAAAATTTGGAAAGTAGAAGGCAACTGTATAGAAGGAGGAGGCAATTTAGTTACTCAAACCTATGTGTTAATTCTGAAAGTAATGGCTTTGAAGGTTAATATTCCAATTTTGCTGAATTTAGCTATTAATAAAATTAACTTCATAGGATTAAGAGTTTTTCCGTATTTTTAAAAACTAGCTCAAAATAAGCAAATATAAAGTGAAAGCCTCATTGTGAAACTATCAAAATAGCAAGGGTGTCTCAGATTTCTTTTGCAATCTGTTGTCATGTTAACGTTCAGGGGTTGTGTTATTTTATTTAGACCCAGTGAAGAAGAGCATTATTAAATGGGAAATGATTTCTCAATTTGCTATTTTCTCTGTTTATGCAATTCTGAATATGATTTCATTTTCCTTCTGCATATCCTTCTGCACTTTCCACTACTATGGTGTTTTTTGTTGTTGTTGTTTTGTTTTGTTTTTTCCTGGTTCCCTTTTTGAACTTCTGATCATACATTTTACTTCTAGAAGAACATTGTGACATTAAATTCTAACCACCCAGTAGCACTGTCTCTAAGAGTATGTTTTACCTCCCTTTCAAAGTGGCATATTTCCTTTGGCTGGATGCTGCAGGTTTGGGATTTGCAGAACAGAGCCTGACTCTTAACTCAGTCCCCTGGCTCTTAAAAATATACTTTTCATCTATATCGTCCTTGACACCACACAGACATCCTATGTTGAAATCTTTTTCAGAGTCATGACCTGTCTGCTAGACTAAACAGAGACAAGGAAACAGGTAATGACAGAATTGAAACATGGTTTGGGGATCTTGAGAGGAAAAAAGAAAGCAAAAAAAAAGTTTTTTTGATGAACAACATAGTCACCCAAATTTGTGGTGTCTCACCAGAACCTCTCAATGTTTGGAAGTTTTCCCAAGACTTGCCCTAGTGAGACAGCAAAGACTTATTAGATCATTGTGTCTGCTTCCCCACCTGGGCAGGAAAGAGTTTCCCATACGGAGAACATATGGCTTGGTCTTAGATTAGCAACAAAGAATGTCAGTTGGCAGACAGATGGAGGAGAGGCAGAGGATCGTGTGAGCTTTGCTAGACTGGACCTCACAAATGAATTTTAAAAATCACATCCATTTACTTCAAGTACTGACCAACCTATGCAGAGGAGGAGGAGCTAACATTTACTGGACATACATTACAATGTAAGAACAGTATTTTACAGATCTTTTCTAATCCTCATCTCAATTGTTTTATTGTCTCCATTTTACAGATGAAGAAAGCAAGGCTTAGAAATGTGCACAAATGTCATACAGCTAGGTGACTGGCAAAGTCAGAGTCTCACCCAGGTGTTTGATTGGAAGGTTAATGCTTTTTGGAAGTAGTAAGTTAGAGAACATAAAAATTACTTCATATACTGAATCCTACTAGTTCTACTTTTTTTTTTCAGCATAAAGAGCATCTCCCTTTCCCTTTTCACCTATAAAATTCAATGAATTTGCTATACTGCTTAAGTTAATGGTATTGGGAATGCAGAAGTGGACTTTGGAGACTAGGAATGAGAAAGAGGATATGCAAATAGGACAAGAATAAATATTGCATTATAAATATTTGCAGCCATCCCCCCCTCCACCATGCCCCCAAAAGGAGGGAAGAGTCTTACTTGTTGGTTCAGAGAGAGAATTTTCTTTCGTTGACCAAATCTAACCACTGGCCATGGGACAGGTGACTTTTCCTAAAGGAAACAAGAATGGAATATTAACCTATATCATAGAAGGAGGGGGAATAATGGGGGAGTACAGTTGTGAATGTTCTCTTTTTTTTCTTCTGCACTTCTACAAATACAGTGTTTTTGTGTTATATCTGTTCATATATTATTTAGCTTCTGCTCATGAATCAAAACTGCAGAAGGGAATCTGTTAGAGACATGGTTTAGGGGTAGAGGGAGCTAAGAGTCTGAGATCAGTGGCAGGGTGTGTAGGAAACAGAGAGACCAATATAAAAAGAGGATAGTAAGGACTTGACTGGAAGTTATGAATTGGAAAACATTTGAAAATTTTCAAGAGACTCAAGATTTGAGTTTAAATCTACCATTTCAATATATATGTCATCTGTTTTTATTCCATTTTCTTTCCTTTTTCATCTTTTCTTGCTTTAATCAAGTTTTTTCCCCTTATTCCATTTCCTGCTTCTATTAGGATTCTTTTTTATTATTATTTTAGTGATTATCATTGACTTTACCACAAGCATTCTTAAGCTATTAGAATTCACCTTAAATAATCTTCTGTCTGTTTGTTTCTAGTTTCTGGACATAAACAGGACCTAGAATGTTTTAATTCTGTTTCTCACTCCTCCCACCAACAGCCTTTTGGATACTGTTGTCTAATATTTTAATTATCTATGTATTTTAAAGTCACATGATAGTATTATCTTTTTAAATAATCAGGATTTCATTTATATTTATTCACACATTTTGATGTGTTATGGTCTTTCCTTGCTGTACTACCTGTGCTTCAAACTAGCATCACTTGCTTTTATCCTGAAAAACTTCTTTTTGTACCTCTTTTAGTCAGGCCTCCTACAGTGAATTCTCTTAGCTTTGGTTTTTCAGAGGATCACTTAAATCTCTCTTTTTTAAAAAAAAGTTTAAAAATAAGTCACTTAATTGAGGTATAACTGACATGTAATAAACTGTTCAGATTTAATGTATACAACTCAATGAGTTTGGGGGTAAGTTTACACTCATGAAACTATCAATATCATCAAAGCCACGAACCTATCCACTGCCTCCCAAAGTTCCCTACCACTTTATTATACTTATTTTTGGTAAAAATACTTAATGTAATACCTACTTTCTGAGGAAAATTTTAGTGTGTAATCAGTATTGTTAGCTATAGGCACTAAGCTATATAGATCTCCAGAACTTACTTATTTGTGTAAGTGAAACTTTGTACATTTTGACCATCATCTTTCCTTTTCCCCCTTCACAAGCATCTGGCAACCACCATTCTACTCTCTACTTTTATCACTTTGACTATTTTAGATTCCACATGTAAGATCATATAGTATTTATCTTTCTGTGCTTGGGTTATTTCACATAGCATAATGTTCTCCAGGTTCAGCCATTTGTTGAAAATGGCAGCATTTCCTTTTTTTAAGACTGAATAATGTTCCATTATGTGTATATACTACATTTTATTTATCTCTTATGAATTGATGGACATTTAAGTTATTTCCATTTTCTCTTGGCTTATGTGAATAATGCTGCAGTAAAAATGAAAGTGCAGGCATCTCTTTGAGATTCTGATTTCAATTTCTTAGGACAAATACCCATAAGTAGGAATACTGGATCATAAGCTCCATTTTTAATTTTTTGAGGAGTCTCCATACAGTTTTCCATAATGGTTGCACATTCTCAACACAAATACATGAAGGTTCATTCTGAAAGTCATGTTCTCTTAGGAAAAATTTCTAAGTTGGTAATTATTTTTCTTTTATCACTTTGAACATGGTTTTCCATCATCCTCTGTATTCCATACTTTCCTACTTTTAAGGTGATGCTGTCCTTCTCCAGTTGCTTTTAAAAATTTCTGTCTTAGTTTTTTGTCAGTTTTACTATTATTTGCCCAAAGGTGTTTATCCTACTTGTCATAAGTAGAATTTCTTGAATCTGTTGCTTAATAATATTTCATTAATTTAAAAATATTACTGATATTTTTAAAAACTTTTCATCTAATTTATTCTTTCTTTTCTTCCGATCACTAAATACACACATATTAGAGTTTTTCAAGATTTAAAGTCTGTCCTCTTTAGCTTTTCTTTATTTTTTCCTAGTTATACTTTAATGTGTCTGTTTTCTATTCACTTATCCTCTAGTATAGGACTCCACTTCTATAGCATCTTCTTCTGCTAGTTTAACTCTACTAAATTAATTTTAGTTATTGTCTGCTTCTTTACTAGAATGTCCATTTGATAGTCTTATATAGGATCAGGTTCTCTGTTGAAATTTTCCATCTTTTTGTCTATTTTGAGTATAACAATCCTATCTGTTTAAAGTTTTTAATCTGATGACTTCAATACCTCAGTCACCTTCCTGTTATATTTTTCTCTTAGTTTCTAGTCCTTTTATATCTTGCTTTCTGGGCTTCGTGATAGTATTTTTATTGACTGCCAGCCATTGTCTGGACAAATCATGGAGGCTCTTTAAGGATCTCTTCCTATAGAGAGGACTTGATTTTCTTCTGGCAGGCATATACAGTATGTGCATATTCTGTTGTTAAGGTGGAGCTGGATTTGGGGACTTAGCCCTTCAGGGTCTCAATGAAGAGGAGTGATTACAAGAACCCCATCTTCTTGACTAGCACTGAATTTCAATTTTGTCTCTATAGCTCTGTGACTGCCAAGATCTCAATTTAGTTGCTTGATTTGTTGACTGCAGACTCACAGCTCAGAATCTGGCAAGTGATTTGAGGAGATATTGCATATAGAAATTCAGGTTTATTTCCCTGGAGTTCACTTTTTTGGGGGAACCCTGGCTTATTGAATACTACACTCTTGATAGTCCTAAATCCTAATTTTTATCTCCCCAGCAAGTGAGTTGCCACCAACTACCGGTTTGACTTCAACATCCTATACTTTAATTCAGCAAATGCCTGAAAGAGAAGACTACAATAAATTCAGGCTCACCCAATGCATTTCTCTTCTTCCTGGCATCCTCAAGTCCTGACTACATTCATCTCCAATACTTTCAAGCTGCTATTTTAAAACCTGTATCTAGCTATTATACTTCTTTGTAGGAAGGTAAATCAATCCATGTTGGAAGCTGCATCATAGATGGAAGTAGAAGTGTTCAGTAAAAATTGAACCACTTTTTGGTTCTTAGCTACTAAACTGCTCTCTTTGCTCACTTGCTTTTTGTATGCAAATGAAGCAGCATACAATAGCTGACCTAGGTAGTACTCTTGACTTACATGAATTTATAAAATTTGAACACCTCATAACTGCCTATACTGTTATGGTGCTATTTACTAAGATGGAAAGAAGTGTATGCAGATATGAAGTGGAAGAAATTAATAGTTGATTTTGAGTATTTTGTTAAATTTAGAATGTAAAGTAAAATGTGAGTAGAATTCAGCCGAATATACATGTCTGGGGTTCAGAGGAGAGTTCAGGCTGGAAATGTATTTTGATGAGTTGTTTAGTTGCAAATGTCTTGTAAGGCAATAGGAATGGATGAAATTTCCTGTGAAGTGAATGTCAGGAGAGAAGAAACAGGAAGGAAGCCACAAACACACTAAGTTTAGGTAAGAGGAAAGGGACTGGGGAAATGTGACTGAAAAGGAGTTGAAGGAGTTGGCCCTGAAGTTGGAGAAAAATCAAGAAACTATGTTGTTTTAAAAGCCACTGAAGAAAGTTTTTCAAAATGGAGAGGGTAATCAACAATGTGTGATGCTATTGACAGAGTAAAATAAAGGCAAGGCTTCACTGTTGGATTAGGCAATATGGAAGAGTACAGTGACCTTGATGAGTGCAGCTGGAGAAGTGTTTTGGGGATGAGAGCTTTTCTGGAGTGAAGCGAGAAAGAGAAGCGAGGACAATGAGACAGAGTATATAGACAACTCTTCTAAGGAGTTTTAAAGGAGTTAGAAACAATAGTGACTGATAAATGGTGCCTAGAATATGGAGCCAAGCTTTTTTTTTTTTTTTTCAGCTGGAGTTCTTTCAGCTTGCTTGCATACTAATGGGGATGATCTAGGAGAGAGAAAGAGAAAGAGAGTGATCATGCTTCAGGAAAGCTAAGGGATAATTACAGGAACAAAAGTTTAAATAAAGGAGAGAGAATGGGATCCAGTAGGGCTTCAGTGAGGAAAATGATTAGGATGATGACATGACTACTACGTGGGGAGGAGGATGCTATTATCTGATGACATGTGCTTTAGAGTAGCTAGATGATTTGATTTGATTTTTTTGAAAAGGTAGGAATAATGATCTAGTTGGAGTAGAGAGAAGCAAAAATGAAGTTTTCATTGCCATCCAGGTAAGAATTAAAGAAGTTAAGAAACCTAAGTGGAGAAATTTGGAAGAAAGGTCATTTTACTAAAAGGCAGGCTATGAGTTCCAGGTTTCTGCAGTCATGGAGAAGTAATAAATTGGGTCAGATTAGGCTCTACTCAGAGCCTTCTAAAGAAGAGAATCTGAGGCCTGAGAGATGACCTGAGCTTTAGGGCTTCTTGTAATGACTGAGACATGCAGGGATGAAGTCAAGGATAATATTTTAAATATTTTTCTAATAACCAGTATGGTGTGGGCCCTGACCAGTCAGAATGGGCACCAACCTGTCATAATGGACCAATTATAAACAACTGTTATTGTGTTATCAGTGCTTCCAAACTGAATTCCAGAGCTAGGTGATGGGGTTGGTCCAATGGCAGGTTAGGGTGAAATGAGCAATTAAAGTTCTTCCTTTAGATTTATTTTAAGGCAGTTTGTTAGGACAAATAATAGAATGTGATGGGAGAACTTTGGAGATCTTCAATCCTCCCAGGACTCTGTAAATTATAAATATCTATAATATACAGTTGTAATGATTTCTAAAAGAAATGGATGAGTCAGTTAAAGATATAAAAGCAATCCTTGCTCTGTATTTACTCATTGCTTGATCTTTAGAAAGTAATATAACTGTTCTGGGCATAGCTTCCTCATCTTTAACATGAATTAGATTCTATTAAAACATTTCTAAGGTCCCTTTCGGTGGTAAAGACTTGAAATATGATGTATACCTTGTTGATAATTAAACATTTGCTTCCTCTATATGTTTCAGCTGAGGTACTGTTTCTCTTGTCATTTGTACTCAGTCTTTTGATAAATGTTCCCTACATCAAAGGTCCCTAACATCAAACAAGTTATTTTCAGTCTATTATGTAGCAATTTTCTGATTCTATAAGGAAAAAACCTCAAATTTCCATTTTCTATCTCTAAAACTTACTCTCTTTTTTTCTCCTACTCTTTTTTTCCCTCCTCTTCTAGGAGAGTCTCTCATCTTTGCTAGTTCCCACACATTTCTAGGAAGTTTTTTTACTTAACGGTTAAGTGCATTCAAGCTATTCCTAAACTTTTTTTAGACTTTCTGTGTCTAAAGATTATCTCCTTTGTGGTTAAAATGAAGAACAGGGGGAAAAGCACTCTGGTAAAGAGTTCATGCTGTGTCCCTTATTTGGACAGTTAAAAGGCCACTAGATTTGTTACTGAAAGTTCATCTTAATGCTAATCAATCTTGCTGCTTTCTTACCCATGAAAAAGTATTTCCTAGGTTAGTTGTCAGGAATCTTTTGGACGCTAGAGTCAGAAGTCCAATTTCCAAGTGATTTACATGGGTTGTATTAGCCATCTATTACTATATAACCGATGGACCCTAATTGCCTGCTTAAAAAAAACATGCCCATTTATGATCTCAGAGTTTCTGTAGGTCTGGAATCTGAGCACAGCATACCTGGTCCTCCGCTTTCTTCATCTTTCACAGTACTGCAACCAGGGTGTCAGCCCAGTGTAAGGCTCTTCCAAAGGCAAGAACGCTGAAGGGTCCCGCGTGCAGATGAAGGATCAGGAAGAGGATCATCTGGAATGAGTTGAACATCAGGGACAGGGCTAATAAGCCAAGACGCTGCCCGGTGTAGTTTTCAAAAGAAGCCCAATCTCGCGGGATCTCGGGAGTTCTGCAGAAGCCCGTGAGAGTCCTGGGATGAGGAACACCTGGGTATCCTGGTTCCCCGAGAGTCCTTATCTCAGAATTGTCAGTACAGGATCTGGCTCACGTAGCTTTGCAAGAAAATCCCAAGTCTCACCGAAGATCACCTCTCGCTACCCCACCCCGAGTCCCCATGCAAGGCGGCTGCCCTAAAAGCACTGTCAGGTGTAGGCGATTAGGTTCTCGCCAAGCGGCTGTGGAAGGGTTGGGCTGCCTGAGGCAACATTCTGGGAAAACTCAGTGGTTGATGGCAATATTTCAGCTCCCTGGGTTGAATGCTTCACTTTCTCCCTTGCTCTTGCCCAAAGATTCACCTAGTTCCTCACTGCTTGACCTTACCCACGTGACAGCTTGCTTCTTCAAAATGTGCAAGGGTAGATGGCAACAGAATATGCCAGTAAGACAGAAGTCACAATCTTTAACTTAATCACTCCTCTGTTCTGTTTCTTTAGAAGTTATTAGCCCACACTCAAGGGGAAGGGATAACACAAAGGAATGTAAACCAGAAAGTTGGATTGTTGCTGACTTCCTAAAGTTGGATTGCTAAAACTGGATTATTAAGGGCCAATTTAAAAATTGTCTGCCAGGTAGATTTACTTACATAATTGAAAAAGTGAGGTGTAGCTGGTCCTCAGCTGTAACTGGATCCTGACACTTAAAAGATGCCTTCAAATACTAGTTTTTCTCCATCATTGTTACTTCTGCTAGTTTCATTGTAAAATAAATTCTCCTTACATGATAGCCCACGATGGCTCCGGGTTTTCACCCTAGCAGTTTAGCAACTCAGTGGGAGGAGTGTTTTTTCCTAGCAGTTACAGCAAAACTCTTGGAAATCATTGACCTGGTTTGGGTCTCAAGGTCAAAAGAGAAGGCACTGGCCGTTTTGGGCCATGTGCCTTCTTCTGAAGCTAGAAGTGGGTATCCCCAACTGAACAGCAGGGATGGAGAGTGGTAAAGGGCTACTGCCTCAAAGAACATTAGGATGCTGGTACCCAAAAAAGGGGCAAAGAATTTGGGGTAACAACAAAAGAGACAGAATGGACTACTCTAATAGAGAGTAGATCTAAATGGAACATGAAAGGCATAGTGGCATTTGGAGCTTTGCTATTTAATGGTATTTCAGGGACTCTGAGCATGCCATCATTGCCACATGGGAACAAATCAGGCACATTCATGACCTAGTGCCTACTATGTGTTAGGTACTTTACCCATATGGTCTCATGAAATACTTGCAGCAACCCTAGAAAGTTTGCATTCTTTCATTTTACAGAAAGAAATATGTCTTGACATTTGATTTTGAATCAAAGCCATGCTGACTTCAGAACAATGCTCTCATCATACCATAATACCTGCCAGAATATACAAATATTTTTTATCCTGTAACATTTTATACTTATTGGAATTGGAAACCTGTATTTATGTTTTATTAGTATTTTTCTTGCAAAGTGTGATTGAATATCTTGCATAGTTTAGATTTTAGTAATAAAATAGTTTATTGAAATAAATTTCTTACCTAAAAAGATTTGTGGTACTAAAGTATGTATTGTTTTTTTTTTTAATTGGATAAAAATGGAAAAAGAGTTAAGGAAAATGAAACAAAAATTTTAAACAATGCTCTAATTAAATTTGATCCTTCCAAATAATTTTCCTTTATTTTCCTCCATTTCTGGTCATATTTACAGCTTTTGGTTTACCCTATTGATATGGTGAATGTGGGGAAAATATAGTGAAGATGGAGAAAATATACTTGCTCCTGGTAATACACAGAAAGTGCCAGATAAATAACCAATTGCAGAACAGAAATTGCAATTCCATGTGACAATTATTTTTATCTCTTTGAACCTCAGTTTCTTCATATAAAGAAGACCTAAATTGTATAAAAGCAATATGACCCACTGAATGCCAAGAATGTTCTCTTGAAACTCACATCTTCCTGGCTCCTGTAAAAGCCTCCTAAATGATTGACTGGAGAAACACTCCTCGAGACAGTAGTTTTCAAGACCTTTTACCTGATTCTTCTATTCTCTTAGGTTTTTATTATTATTTGGGTGTCTGTTGATGTACTATTACTCATTTTTTAGAAATTGCTGAATTTACCCATCATTCTGAGTGGTAATTGTCTGAAGATTTTATAGTTTTTTTTTGGACACCTATAGTGGAAATTTGTTAATTTTTGGTCTGTTTAAGAGAATTATGTATCTTTTGAGTCTTGAAGGGAGGCAGAACCAGTCTCCCATGGAGCTGAAACAAGGGCATATAGGAATATTAAGCTGAACTTAAAGGAAGAGAAGCAGCTGTTCAAGGAAAGAGCATTCGAGGAAGTGGGAAGAGCCTCCCCAAAGGCTGTGGTAGATGTGTTTTTGAGGAACCACAAGGAGGTCAGAGTGGGTGAGGCACTGTAAACAAGGGGCTGAGTAGCAGATTTGCAGACAAATGCTATACACATTATTCCAAGAACCATTTAAAAGATGCAGAAATTAGAACCAAGAGGTTGTGACTTGCCCAAGATTGCACAAGTGGCAAAATCAGAACTCAGAAGCGCGTCTTCTGATTACAAGTCCTGTGTTTTTAATCAAGATGCCATTTCGTGTTAACCTTTATATTGCCTTAACATTTTCTTTATGCCTTTGTTGTGTACTTTTTTTTAAAGCTATCAAATGTCAGGAATCATGCCTTCTCAGGTTGCACTGAATGAATGCAGCACAAAGTTCAAATAAATGCTTTCTAAATACATTTGATGAATCATTTAAGCAACAGACTCTTCTTTCCACTTTAATTTATTGTGGTAGGCTTGGCTGAATTTCTTAATTTCTACTAATATTTTAGAGTAGATTTATCGGATTATCTAGAAATTTAGCAAATGCATTTTATACCTATATTATATCATTTATTTTAAAGCCATTTACACATTTTACATGGAATCTAAAATTACTTGTCTACTCAGACATCCAACTAGGGAGACAAATCTTAAAATCATTTTCAGTAATTGAAATCATTCAGAACATACTGTCATACAGATACACACACGCACATATATACCCATATATTACCCATAGCTAAATGAGAGATCAAACTAAAATATTTCAAAATCCCTAATGAAGAATTAAATGAGTCTTTATTGATATTATAGCATTGTAATAGACAGGTGATTTAATTTGCGTTATTTTTAAAATGTAATTATTAAATATTCATGAAATGTATGCTTTATGAGACTTAAATACTCATACCAAAATCATATGGTGAAGATAAAACGCAGACAAAGAGTCTGGGTTCCCACAGCCACCGACCCCCAAATGACCTGCTAATAAATGCCAGATTCTCATCCTGTAAAACTCCAATGGGAGAATAATAAAGGATGAACATTTGGCCCAACATTTTTATAAAACAAGTACTTTAGTTTTCTTTCAAAAGAATCATTTTCTAGTTCTATAAAAGTCTGTAGTCCTTTATGAAAATGTGTGCCTCATGTTACATAGCTAGGATCATAAATTTGGGAAGTTCAGACATCCGGCCTAGCCAATCTAGATGATTTATATTAAAGTTGATATTTACATTTTCCTAGTTCCTGGTACACTTACCAGCTAATTATGTAATCCTTCATTTTTCTAGGACCATAACTTTGGTTGTGAAATTTTGGGGAATAAATTTATGTAGATTCAAAACAGAAATCAGTGAATATAATCAGTCCAGTGATTACTAATTGCTATATGCCAGAATTCCCAAACTTTTTTATCCAGGGGGACTACAGAACAGATGGGTACACTTACAGCACTGAAGAAAATAATGGAGTTGTGGCTAATACAAACATAAACTAAAACAAATATATCAAAGATACTTAGAAGTGAATCAAAACTAAGAGGTTGGGAATAAGTATACCATGAGTTATGTACAGAACTCCAGGTGTTTGCCACAGTCACAGCTTTCCCTAAAGAAAAACAACTCCTGGAATCTCTGTGGTTAGCAGCTGCTGTGGATCATGCCATGGAGTAAGTCTACTCCAACTTTAATTATTATCATAGCAAAAGTTTGTCTTGGAGACAAAAGCCTAGCCCATATATAGATGTTTAATATTCTCTAAAGTGGTATGGTAAGAAAATCTTGTCCCATAGATTCTCCATATGCTGCATATTCTACTCATATTCTGTGCTAATTAAATTTTAAAAGTCACATAATTAGTATCCAAGGTATTTCTAAATTTCAGATTCTCCATGCGCTTCTGCGACTCTCACTGTTTGAAGCTCTAGGACACAGATGTGTATGGACAATGAGAGTTTCCCCAAGCTTCTTTGTTACTAAGATAATCTTATGATTGGATCATCATAGCTACTCAGTAAGAGTCTCTTCATTATAGGAAAAAGGTGCAATTCTGGGCAAAAAGTCCCAGATAGATTAGGGCTTGGTTGGGAGAGAGACAGAGAGAGGAGGAAGAGAAAAAAGATGAGCAGGAGGAGAGGGAGGAAGGGGAAGGAGAGAAAGGCAAAGGGAAGGGAGAGGGGAAAGTGGAGAAAGAAAGAGAGGGAAAAGAGAGAAAGAGAGGGAGAAAGGGAAGTTATCAAAAAAATTTTCCCAGTTCAATTTATGTAAAAAAAACCCGAACTCTAAAACCCACAAAGAAAACTAACTTTGAGAGCCAGTAATATCAAATTCAACAACTGGAGAATAAATTCAAAGCAGAGAAAATAAAAAATTATAGGATTACAGAATTTTGAAATAATAAGAATATCATATAGGCAGAGATGATGAAAGAAAAAATGGGTAAGAAATGAAATCAAGTAATGAAATTTAAAAAATTACATACTGAATAAACTCTAGAATAGAGTTTGTTATATACTTCCATTAGTGGAATGCTTAAAGGTAGAGTGAAGTATGTGGCTAAAGTGGACAGAGAGCCTAGGTTTGAATGTGAGCTTGCTATTTTGAGCTGTATAACTTTTTTGCAAATGAAATACTCTATTTTTATCCTCGTTTCTTCACCTATAAAATGGAAATATAAATATTTTCTATCTCAAAAGTCATTAAAAATTTTATTAAATAAGTTAATTATTTTCAAGTACTTAGAATATTGCCTAGTACATTGTAATTGCTCAGTAAGGGTTAGCTATTATTCTTTCTTTTGTGGATCCTTAAAATTGTACATAATAAAGTTTTTATTTTTTTTTTAAAGAATGGAGGCTGAGTAAAAGACATTGAAAAAGTATAGTTAGCTGAGAAGTGTCTATAAAATAAATTCAATTTTTAAAAGTTGTTCACAAAAGATGTACAATGTGAAATATTAATTTTAACAGAAAGCTAAACCTCAAATATCATATTCTATCAATTAAATACTGTGAGTGATGCAGAGAAGTAAAAGTAATTTCTCTGTTTATGTTAGAGGAAATCAAGAAATACCATTTTTATTTAGTCAGTATTTAGAGAAATATAAAATGCAGAAAAATGGAAAAAATCATAATGCATACATCATAGAATAGAAAAATGAGAAGAGTAAAAAATCTTAGGAGTATAGAAATCAAAATACAGGATATCAGATAAGAATAGACACATCAATGATTTTAAAGTATATAAAATGACTAAGTGATAGTTTTTAAAGTTAAAATCTCAAGTGTTAGATTAAAAAATATGCTGCTACATGCTACTTAATCTAGAAAACTAAAGCTAAAATACAACCTGTCTAAAACCAAAATAATTTTGAAGATTTATTAGAAAAATGAAAAAAATTAAAGAGAAAAGTAGCTTGGTTAGTAACCAAAAAGTAAACATGGCCAAGAAGATAATTTTGTATTGATAAAAACCTCAATCCACAATTAAGATAGTCTTGCATTTTATGACTTTTAGTATCAAGATACATAAAGTAAAAAAAAAGACAAAATGGATTAATTTATAGAGATAATGGTTGTTAAAGTGGATAGTAAGAATCTTTTATCCTTAGGTGATAGAATAAAAAAATAAAATAATAGGAAGCTTATGCAACTGTAAGTTTTGATATTTCATACAAGCAAATATAACTATAACAAATACAAGTATTTAACACTAAATATACATTATATATAAGAAAATTATATCACTTACTTTCTTGTAAGAGGTTAGATTCTTTGTCATGTTTATGATGGTTGAACACAAGTATTGGGAAAATCTTCAATTTGCTTAAAAAAATTGTATTTAGTCAATATTTTCAGCTTATAATGTGACATAAATGACCTTTATTAGAAAAAGCTAAAACTACCAAGCAAATAACATTTGGTTCATCTGAGCTTCTGCTAATTGATTTCTATTTAAACCACTATGAAATTTAAAATCACTTTTCTAAATAACCTGTAGATCAAAGAGAAGATCAAAAATGCATTTGTAGAGTATTAAGGAACTATTAGCTGTATCAAAAGACAGAACAAGAGTGGAAAGCTAGCTGATAATATTATGAATCTAGCAATACCTTGATACCAAAACCAGAAAAAAAGAAAATTCCACAAGAAATAAATTAAAGAATAATCTTGTATATTAATATAGACACAAAAATTCTTAATGGAATACATGGAACAGTGGCAGAATTATTCATCAAGACTAAGCAGATTTTATCACCCAAATGCAATTAATTTGAAGTTCTCTTATCTGTGATAAAGCATCAACAGTATAAGCAAAACAAACCATATGGGAATTTTAATATCTGTCTCTTTAATAGAGAATTTTAATAAATTTATATAATTTTAATAGATGCACAGCCTCTTTACATGTTAGTTTCCTCATTTGTAAAATGTCCCTAATAATCGTAAGCACCTAAGAGGTTTGTAGCGAGAATTAAATAAGTTAATTTAGGAAATATGCTAACAGTGATCAAGGACGCAATACAAATATTAGCTTCTATTTGTAAGAACAATTTCTCTTAAAATTTAGATAATTATGTCTATATTAATTTGTATAATAAAGACTACCTCTTTTATGTCCAGGATCAACATGATAATTAATTATAAAACAGAGGAATTATTGCCATTGAAAAAGTGTAGTGAGCATAATATTACATGTTGATATTTTTCATAATAATTTTGGCCAATATAACATTATTTAAAACAAAGGAGACATAATGGTTTGCTGAAGAAGAAACATAATTTATTTATATTTATTGAAAACACATAGCATTTTCTAACTCAAAGAAGTCTATAAAATTGTAAAATATAAAATGAATACACAGCATTTCTATATACCAAAAAATAGAGGATAATTTTTCAAAGACGACTCTTTTCTCATTAATATAAGTAACATACAAAAACTGGAAATAAATACTATGCTTAGTAAGAAAGAGAGATATAAAATTTATGATGCAAATGTACAGTGGAATATTTCATATATATTAAGATTGAAGTTCCAGATAATTTTCAATTAGTTGGGAATGCTTTCTGCAATGTCTATAGGATAAGAGCAGATGATAGGCTTCAAATTTGTGGTCTCCATCTAATAATTATTACCATATGTAGATGTACAAAAGAAAATCAGTGAGGGAATTATAAAATATTGTTAAAAATGTTTATCTCCATTTGCTGGAATTCATTCACTTTCATTCATATTTTCTCATTTCTTTAGTAGTTTCTAAATTTTCTACATAATCATTATGTCTTCTATAATTTGAACAATATATTTAAAAATTATAATAACTAACATCTAGGTGCAATTTTTAAAAGCTTCACTGGCTTTAACACAAACCTCAAATATTTTGTATTTAAACAACAATTTCCATGTAATCTCTATTTATGCGTTATGAAAATTTGAGAATACATGCTAAAATAAGAAATTTCCATGATGGATTTGAATAATATATATCCGAGATGTCACTCAAAGCTATATCAGAAACTTTTTTTGGGGGGTAACAATTAGTAACTGGAGTAAAAAAAAAATCTGAGAAAATAGCATCTTCACTGTTGGTCTACTGGCCAGGATGAACAAGAAGACTGACATACTATCAGAGCTGAGGGAGCATAATAGTCTATCTTCTGCTCTCTTGCAGCACATGAGAAATTAATATACTCATAGGGGAACATGTAGGTGGCTGAATCCTAGGTATACGGGTTCCCAGCAGATGAAAGACAACCATTCCAAATGCAGTACAAAAACTCCTGAGCCATCAACTACAAAGATACACTGGGACAATATCCTTTTCAGTGGTAAATAGTATGAATAGATCCTCAAAGAGTTTTGGGGTCTCCTTGATGCCCTGGTCTGGTATAAGAACACATGAAAAAGTTTGCACACTTGAGGTACTGGGAAGGAGCTTTCGTAAGGACTGACTGAGTTTCCTGTTTCCTTTTCAAGTTGAGATGCTCACTGTATCCCTCAACTGCACACTATTGTGTAGTTGTGTTCTTTAAAACTTTAGGAAGTACCTTTCACATAAGATGCCCAACTGTAAGCAGAGGACCCACAAGCTTATTTCTCTGACGATGTGATTTAATTCCCTCTGCTTTATATACTATGCTCCAACAATAATGATCTTTCTGTTTTCTATAAACATATATTCGCCTTTTACATAAGGCTCTTTATATTTACTATCTCTTCTGAGTACCTCACTATGACTCTGTTTTATCATCATCCAAGTTCAGTCTTTCCTCAGACATCTTTCCTGTCCTTCTAAGAGGCATAGTTGCAATTATTCTCTATCACATTTCCCAATTTTAATTCTTCAAAACTTTCACACTATCTGAATTATCTTACATATTTTTTATTGATTATTTCTTATAATATAGGGTAATAAGAGGAGAGAAATGATTCACAGTACCTTCCACTTCATCTGTAGTACCTATAATAATACACATCATATAAAAGGTGCTCAATAATTATTTGTTGAATGCAAGAATGAATAAATATATGAATTATAATTAACTCAAAACTTGAGATTGTGTCAAAGGTTTTGGATATTGTGGAAGGAATCTCTCTCATCAGATCTATAACCATTTTCTCTTAATATGTAAACGTTATATAAAGTGTTTTTGGTTTATGTTTTAATCACTTGATCTATGAGATGACTGCAGAGAAGATAAAAGCTTGAGATAGGGCTGGGTTTCAGATCACCATCAGCTTTGACCATTGGCATTTTGTTGAAGAAACCAACACTGGCAAGAGGGACTGAAAAAAAATTTTGTTGGAACATTTTTAGATTTGGTTTCTTATCCAAGTGGATATATGTCATTGCTCTTTATATTGTGATTTTTTTAAACATATACAAATCCCATGATAAGAATCATAAATTGGGTTTTTGAATTAGTAATTCTGTTACTCTTTTTATCCATTATCTTGTATTATAGTTTGGTAATCAATTTTGAAAGAAATTGAAGTTGGCATAGTAAGTGTTCTCAGATCAAGTCAGCCATATGTCTACTACTTTATAAAAACATATAGTTTGAAATATCTTCTTTGGCCATATTATGCCTTCTGTATTTGCCGTTGAATATTTAAAGGAATATATAGTTTGAAATATCTTCTTTGGCCATATGATGCCTTCTGTATTTGCTATTGAATATAGACGAATTTTAAAAATCTAGACAGGTTATGTGTGTTACATATTCAATTATTTCTAACATATGATCCACAAAATATTTGGATTTCTTGTCATATAGTTTATAATAAATATGATTAAACATGATTAAAACAAGTAATTAAACTTGAATATTAATACTAACATTTTTTGATCTTTTGGGATTTTTAGATGCAAAAGCAGAAAGTAGTTTAATTTTTAATTTTGTATTTGCATAATCTGTCCTATACACAGTGTTAATATTAAGAAAAGTACTCATTTGAGACTAAGATTTTTTTTTATCTTTTAATTCTAAAAGTTATCTCTTTTAGTCGTTAAGCAACAGACAAGAAATTATTTATTCTTTAGTGTTAAATTTTATCATTATAATTAATAATTTTTAATTAGTAGTTTATTCTATAACATATTTTAGACTCCTATTCCAACAAACAATAGGTTTATTCCTTGTGGTTAAAATATATTTTTTGCAGAGTTCCTGTTGTGGCTCAGTAGGGTGGGGACCCAACATTGTCTCTGTGAGGATGTAGGTTTGATCCTTGGCCTTGCTCTGTAGGTTACAGATCTGGTGTTGCTGTGGCTGTGGCATAAGCTGGAAGCTGTAGCTCCAATTTGACCTCTGGCCTGGGGACTTTCATGTGTTACAGGTGCAGCTGTAAAAAGAAAAAAAAAAAGCTTTTGTATTTATATGTTCAACTTATATTTTTTTGTTTGAATATATTATAAAAAGTAGAAAATGCATGTAAATTAGACATTCAGAATATCTAGAAGAGAACACACTCTAATCTAAAAAATATATATCCTTTTTGAAAGAAAATAGATTTGTTGTAAGAGAGAAGGACTGCTTAACAATGTTACTGATTCTGAAAACCTGTTGGAAAATGAAGCTAAACCAAAGGAAAAAGCCCTGTGGGGGTTATGAAAGCCAGTTAAGCTTCATACATATGTTTGCTGACAGTTGGAAGAATGAACATTTCTCATCCCCCTTTGCATAAAAAGCATTGGAAAAGCTTGTGGATTCAGGTTTCATGCTCTTTGCAAGTGAGTTCTTTTCCTTTTCATATTTTAAATTTGTAACATGTTCTATACAGTCCTTAAGTGAACATCCTGTTTTCAGGACTTCTAAAACTCCATTGCTTTGAACAGTGTGCCACATGGCAATACTACAAACATAAAGAGTCCAGCTGTTAAGATGGAAAATACCATATAAATCACTGTAAAAGCATCTTGTCTTACTACTTTGGAGAGCCCACTGAAGTATTTTAAAGGAAAGGGATACTAACTTTAAAAGCCTCCAAAAAAGCACTGTCATGATTCTTTGGATTTTAGATTATAATCTCAGATTGTTTCATAACAGGAAGTTTACAGAATTTATTCTCTGAGTAAAAAAATATTTTTTCCCCACTAATTTCTCAAGTGCACTCTTGTCCCTGGCCTCCTCCACGTAGTTCGTGAAATTCGACACTATATCATAATTAATTCTACTTGAATAACCATCTTCGAAGTAGAAAGTTCGCTGAAATAAGATTCTAGTTATTTCCACCTCGACCTTAAAAATAAAAATGAACTCTTTGGCAAATATTCTGGATTGCAAACGTTTCTGAGAAGAGGAGCATCCTTAACCAGAACCATCATAGAATTTGAGCGTTCTGGAAAAATACGGAGGCAGGGTAATACTTAAAGTACTCATGCCCTGGGTAGTTTTTGTTCTTGATGTTACACATTTTTAAGTTGAGCAGATATTTTACATACTGACAGAGGTAATTATAGTGAGAGAAGCCAAAAAAGTCTAAATGCTATTAAAGAATTGGATTTCGAGATAGATTAGTTATTGAACAAGATTAAATGTTGAATAAATGTTAGTTACTTTTCCTGTTTTAGGCCAAAACTCTAATGTGAGGAGCCCATTAAGGCGGCCTTATTGTCTCACTTCAGTCGCTTCTCTACTTTTCATGGGATTTTGCAGTCACCACTCCAAGCAATTACCAGGTAGTAAAAATCTCTCTGACTAAGGAAAACAATTGGAAATGGGTCTTAATCCTTGTCAGTTTGTACTGATTTTGTGGAATCAATTTTGCTTTCTTGACTTCCAAATAAGACTTAATGACTTCATTTCCTTACTGGGCTATTCTGAAAAGCTTGGTTGAACTTCCTTTTCCTAGGAAGAATTCTTTATTCTTCTGATTAGGAGGCAGTAGAAAATGGAGTTATTATGGATTAATACATTGGATTCAATATGCAGTTTGTGGCCAAATAACTTCTCTAATCTTTCTCATCTATAAAATGGTGGAGGGAATGAAAATACTTTTCTCATGGAGTTGTTATGAGGATTAAACAAATAAACATTTTGTCAAGAATATTCCACAGTGCTTGGTACACAAGTGCTTATGCAGGGATGGATGACAAACAGACCAACCACCCTGGAATTTACAGTCATAGTTAATTATTTTTCTGCTTAATATCAGCTTGGAATAATTAAAAAAATATGGAGTATTAGAGATGGAAGGGCTTTAGAGATTATTTGGTGAACAATTTCACTTTATACATAAAGAGTTGAAATCTAAAATAAGAATATGACTTGCCCAAGGCCACTTACTGAAAGATTTGGAATAAGACCCTCCATATCCATCCCTCAGTTTGTATATTCTTGTCACACCACATGCTTATTACACATCCCTCTATTTTTATTTTTGGCAGCTTCTCCATGGGGCTGAAACACATGCTTGGCAACATATCTGCTGTGCAGATACATTTTCTCATTGAACCTTTTAGACATGTCACTTTGATTGAGAAAAAAGATGTGTGGAGCCAAGCATGGAGGAGATTATTTCTGATGTTTCCATTATGTAGACATGGCCATGATATATTTCAATAACCATCTTTTAAAAGAGTGAACTCACTGAACTTACTATTCAAACAAGGTCATCTATTTATTTAACTCATAAGAAATGAAACATAGAAGCAAGATATGGAGGTACATGTTTGTAAAGTTATTTTGCAGTGAAATGTAAAGACAGACAATATAATGCCTTTTATGGGATCAGGTTAATGCTTACTGTGCCTGGAGCTTTCCCGTTTGACAAAGAAGAACTTAGATTTATCAAATGTTAAACACATGGCTTTAACGGTTCATATTAGGAACATTCCTGAGGGATTTGCACTAGTTGTGAGGTTGTATTCACTTCACTTTATTTCTTTCCTGTGGCTCTCCTATTTCCCTTTGGGATGTGTTTCATATGTCTGTTATTGCTTTGAAGATTTTTCATTTCTATCTCATGCTTAACACCTGCCATTGACTCCTTGTATAACTTATGAGAAATGAATGGCATTCTTCCCCATGGGTACCAGTCTTTATAAGGTAAATGTGCTTGTGCTGATTTAGGAAAAAAAAAAGTCTATTTCTGCTCCTTTTGTACCAAAATAAGATTTTACTTTTTTGGTGTTGATAAACTTTGGAAACTTTATGGTTTATTTTTTATTTTCTTGATTATTTGTTACACGATGGAGGAAAGCAAAATGACAGATGTCCTATGATTTTGTTTTCAGACAACAGTGTATGCGTGAGAACACTGAATACAGGAATAACTTGAGACCCCAGAAAATTCCTTCTACTAGAGGACTATTTTATTCCCAATTATCTTAAGTCATTGAACTTTGGTGGATGAAAAATATCGTGTAGCAGTTTGAACTTGAAGGGAGATTTACACATTACTATGTTAGAAAAAGTTTTATCCAGGGCAGTGTTCAGGACACATTTATAAATGCTTAAGTGGGACTTATACAGAAAGATCATCTGTACATTTTGGTTTGTTTCTGTCAGTGTGTAGGTGGCAAGAGAAGTACATTTTGAGGATAAATTGATCACCATTGATATAAATAACAGAAAAATACATTTGTGAATATGCTTTCAGAATGAATCACTGGAAAATACTCAACGTGTATTTCTGTGGCTGTATCTGCTCTTTCTCTGTTTTTATGAGACTTGAATGATTAAATAGAAATCAGGTAAAAAAATCATGGTTTGAGCAAAGCTTGCATTCGAAGAGATACTTCTTATTTTCTTAAATGAAATCTTTACATTTGCCCTTCTGACATAGCTGTTCTTTCTAATAATTTTGCAGCTCTTGCTCAGTTGGTACCTCTACCATATAACCTTTATGAGTGCTACAGTTACATTTATAATTTGACCCTTTATAATTTAATCCTTTTAAAGTGTGAGAGAAAGAAGAACATAAGTTTCTTAATTTCTTTTGCATTATGTTTTAATTAACAGGTAATTCAATAAATAAAAAATATGTTCTAAAGAGGCTTGAATGAAGATCTTGGCAAGTAGTAAGCATATAGGTTATGGCAGTGATGATTATTAAAAAAAATGATCCAAAGCTAGTTTTTTGATATATTACTTCTGATTCTCCTCTAGAGTAAGCAAAATGCATTTATAGTTACATACATATTTGGAATAAATTTAAGATTTCATTCTTCGGAAGAGGGAAAACTGTTTTTTTCTAAGATCAAATTGACCATGATTAGATCTATTAGAACAGAGGAAAAAGTCCTGCTTTTACTTTTGTGTACTGTAGGTATTATCCCCTGGCCACACAGTTGACTGAAATTTGTCACAGCTCCCACTTACTCGTATGATGTGGAGGAAAAAATTGTTATCTAATTGTAAGGTTTATATTACTATAATCATATTTTCACCTTATCCATGATTGCCCCCCATTAGGAAATGGATTCTTTTGCCCATTTGCCTATGAGCCCTAGATGAATTGTAAGAATGTGGGATTAAGGATTGACCAACATTTCTCTAGTTTTCTTCAACATACCATTATATAAATATTTCATTGTATAAACTTGACCTAATGATGGCCTATTGTCCTTTAAAACAAGTTTTGCTCACATCAGTGGCAACATAAACCAATTTATTGATGCCTTCTCCTCTTCTTGGCCCTGATCTGTTTCTATTCTTTCTTCTCACTTCTTTGCTGCTCCCTTCTAAACTCAGTATTGAAATTATATATAATATATAATTATATATAAATATTATATATGGTAACATATATAGAATATAGTGTGAATATACACATATATCTTGAATTTATATTTTGTCCTGACCTTCTGTCCTGAACTGTAGATTTAAATATCTAACTGCCTATTCAATATATTGACTATCTAATATGAATTTCAAATTTTACAAGTCTGAAATCAAATACCTTATTTCCACCATACCCCACCCAAACCCAAGTCTTCTAGCAGGCTGCCCCCATCTTACAGCAACTCCATTCTTCCAGGGTATCAGGTCCAAGGCCTTCAAATCAGCACTGACTCCTCTCTTTCTCTTATACCCCGTGTCCCATTTATCACCAATTTCTATTGACTTTAGCTTTTAAATATCAGAATTCAACTATTCTGACCACATTCTCTGCAAATATCCTGAACCAGCCACTGTCATCTTTCCCCAGAATTACTACAGTAGACTATTTTACCCTTGTCCCCTGACCACTTCCTTCCACCCTAGTCAATTCAGCAATAAGAGGCATCACATTGTCATCCTTTCTGAAACATAGTCAAATCATGCCACTCTCTTGCATAGAATTCTCCACTTGGTTTCCAGCTTGGAAAATAAGCCAAGGTTTTAAAATGTCGTACAAGGGTGGCAACCATCTGACTTCCCATTACCTCTGTTCATTTATCTCTTCCTTTACTCCTCACTCTGACTTCAGTCCATTGGTGTCCATAAAAATTCCAGACACTCTCCTATTGAGTTAACCTTAACCTTGGAATAAGTTCCTCAAGATAGCCACAAGAGCTCACAAGGCTAGTTTCAGGTCTATAGCTTTTTTTATTGAGACTTTCCCTAAACACTCTATTGAGCACATTATTAAAGTTGCAGCTTTCTCATTTCCTGGCACACCTTAGTTCCCTCTTTGACTTTATTTGACTATATAGCATTTGCCACCATCAAAACACTACATATTTTACTTTCTTCAGTGTCTATCTCTTTCTCTAGAGAAAGACTTTCTTCAGTGTCTATCTCTTGCTCTAAACTATGTAGGATTTAAGCTCTGCACTTTGAGTCTTGAAAAAATAAATAAACTTCTCTATCTCCAGTACCTAGAATAATGCCTGACACATAGTAGGTGCTCAAAAATATTTATTGAAAGAACAAAATAAGAGGAAACTAAACTATGATTCTTGTACATTTTCTTCAGTGCCTTGAAAAGAGATATAAAATGTTGTGAAACAACAGCTGGTTACATATTGGATGGGCATCAGGATTTATTAGAAATGTGATCATGAGTAAATAACATAAACGTTTTATATTTCAGCCATCATAAATATAATTATGAAGCCTAAATGAGATAATGTATGTGAAAGTGCTTGTCAACTATTGAGTATTTTGCTAATGCCATTAGTGTGTTTTTCCCCTTGAGGATGAATGAAGTTAATCTTATAAATGGATTAATTTATCAGAAGTAAATTACCCTCTTTATTTTTTTTCTTTAAGTTATTTCCCTTAAGTTTTCATCATCCCTTTTCTGGATTGCTATAAATACTTATGATTGGTTAGGCATTAAGCACTTACCAAGTGTTTATTATTGGTATATACAATAAAAACTATGATCTAATGGGGTTAGAAATATTTAATTTTTATGTATGTATATATGTCATTTTTATGTATGTGATTTAAAAATTAATTTATTTATAATTATTTAATTTCTATTGCTTTCTATATGTCATGCTCTCTCCTAGATGCTCTACAAGTATGAACTTATTTAGCACTTATGCAAACTTAAGTATTCAGTATTATTATCTCCATTTTGCTGATGATAAATAGATACAGACAGATTAACTCATTCAAAGTGATAATTAACATTATATGCATATGCACATATATTAAATGTTTAAAAATAAAACAATTTTAAGATTAATAATACAGTTTTAGAAACATAAACATAACACTTGCCTACAAAAATAGGAGTATAAGCAAGTTAGATTTTCAGAACTCAAATGTTGGCTGACCTTTTCATATAATATGGCCTACTTATGCATTAAGCCACTAAGATCTTGAGCTATTTTCTGATATGTAATTGTATTAGTCCTTAGTACTAATTGGTAAAAGTAGAATATTATGTAATTTCAATATCTAGGAAAACAATGGCTTATGAAGATATTTTCACTTCTCGTCTACATGTTTATAGGATGCTAAAGTATGATTAATGATAGCAGGCTTTTTGTTTTCTAGTCATATTCCTTCTGTGGTCTTTCTTTTTTAAAAAAATTATTGAAGTATAGTTGATTTACAATGTTGTGTTAATTTCTGCTATACAGCAAAGTGATTCAGTTATATATACACATATATATATATATATTTTTTTCCCTTTATGATTTGCCACAGGATAATGAATATAGCTCCCTCTACTATATAGTAGTGGACCTTGTTGTTTATCCATTCTAAATGTGATAGTTTGCATCTGCTAACCCCAAACTTCCAATACACCATATGATCCAGCAATCCCACTCCTGTGCATATATCCAGACAAAACATTCATTCAAAAAGATACATGCACAGCTATGTTCATCATGGTGCTACTTCCAATAGCCAAGACCTGAAAACAACCTGAATGCCCATCTACAGATGGGTGGATTAAGAAGATGTGGTACATATATACAATGGAATACTACTCAGCCATAAAAAAGAACAAAATAATGTCATTTGTTGAAACATGGATGGACCTGGAGATTCTCATACTAAGTGAAGTAAGTCAGAAACAGAAAGACAAAAACTACATGATTTCACTTATATGTGGCATCTAAAATATAGCACAGATGATTCTATCTATAAAACAGAAACATATCACAGATATGGGAAACACCTTTCTGTGGTCTTGACCTCACTTCCTTCTGGGCTTTATCTCAAAATATCTTCTCCGAGTTGAGGGTATTGGCTTTCACTGGCAATATAAGACCATCTTTAAAAATTAATAAGAAGAGTTTCCTATTCAGTTTTCTTCTTTTTACCATGGCTATTCAGTCCCATATTTGGATAAATATTGACTGGAGGAATTTTCTGAAAAAATTAATACTAATTCATTGGTCATTATATATGGCTATTCAGAGTAGTGCAAATATGATCTGAGAACTTATTGTGTGCCAAAAGTTAGGTGAGATAGGCAAAATTCTCATTCTTAAATATCTAGTTCAGGAGGAGAATGTTGGACAGATAATAAATTTTCAGTTGGCAGCAAATCTAGGAAGAAAATAAGGACAGTTGATGGCTGTACATACAAGTGAGCAACTTTTACTTCTATTTCTCCTTCCTGTGAAAGAATAGACCATTTTCCAGTAATTTTTGATACATATATTATGTTAACTACATTTTCAAAGATATAATCTAGACAAAACAAAATTTTTGTTAGAAATATTTGGATTTTGACAATCATGTATTTGATTCATACCGAAATGACAAGTTTTTTTCAATAGATCTAGTATTACATGATATAATAACAAATTATTTTTCAGGGGGCATTTTGGTATGGTAAAGTCATTGAACCTCTTTAATGTAACATGCATTTGAATTGTTACATCACTCCTAATAATAATATACAGTGGTACCACGGGACAGGGCAATTTCCTGCCGTCTTATGAAGCATTGTACTGGTGTAACATGAGACCACGTCATGAAATCCAGAAGTATAATTTATAAGACCCTTTGCTTAATTTTGACTGATGTCATATAGCAGACTTGCCTGAAGGACTGTGTAGGAAGTGAGGTGTGATTTCTCTAACCCCAATTTGTTTTCATTTGCTTTAATTAAAATAAAAGAGAGTAAAAAGACATTTTTGTCTAATCTGAAAGTGACCCTACACTTTACTTGATCTTGTTTTCTTTTAAGAACTCTGTTTTCCTTTATGGATGTTATTACTGACATAACCTCTTTAGTTTTATGAAAATGTTCTAGTAACTTTGTGGGTTTTTTCTATAGACTTTATAAGGTCCAGTAGGAATATATTTATTGACAGAAAAAAATTGCAAAGGACAGCATGCAGAAAATTTTATATAAAGTAGTCCCTAGTGATATTGATGGAAATTACTTTTGATACCTTACGTTTCAAAATACACTCTAGAAAGAAGAGAAAAAATGATGCAATTGAATTGTTTTTATATGCATCACAGAATATCATTTTGGTCTGTTCTGTTCATTACAGTGCAAAATAGAACATTTGGCACCACAGAAAGCCAGGCCTCATAATTAAGTGAAATCTATTTGCTTTCTGGATTCACAGTTAAGGGGTAGAAAATTTATTTTGTAAATTTTACTTTTAAAAATGAGTGATTAAAGCATATCGTCTGTTTCTCTCAACATAGACATCTAGGTTCAGTAACAAAAGGTAAAGTAGTATATCTGCTTTCTATATTTAAATTTCATCCTACAGAAGACTAAGATTGGGTGTAATGAGCAGGCCATTGTCTGCAGAAGACACCAGACTCTCTGCAGAACTTAGTACAGGAATGCCTCATGCTGTCATGGGTCACACATATACACATGAGGTCTGGAAACTGCTGTTATCTTCTCTCACTCTCCTACCTGGTGTCTAACAGTTCTCACTTGGAATTTTCAACCCTAGTAGAACTGACACCACTACAAGCCTGTTTAGGATCACAGCAATGATCCTTTTTGGAAAAATGGCTCATGACAGCCACTGCAATGTGGTTCTGTGACAGCAGATTTTAATTTGCTAATTGTGTCTTTGCAGCATCACCAATATTCCTCCCCTTGGCCACTAATAAGACAGAGGAAATGAGGGAGCCTGGGCCTCAACAACAGTTTTCCAAATCATGAACTTGACCATGGTAATAAAATGCAGGAGTGGAGAGGCTGCAGAGAATATCTGAAGCAAATTTATCATAGATGCCACTTGAAAGGTAGATAAATATAGTTTTAAAAGAACATGCTTAAATGCCAGGGGCCCATGCACCTATTAAACCATTTCTTTGTGTTAGACAATCCAGATGGATAGAAATGATTCTAAAATTATATAAAGGTAATTATTATGTGTGTCTGACAATAGACAAATTTCACAAATTTAACATAAAAAAGACATATTTAAATAAAATTTGAAAAAAAAATTAGAAAAACAAAACAAAAGTCATTCATAATACTGACATTTAAGAAAATAACCATTAACTATTTGGAAATATTTATGACCACTACTTTCCATAAATAGATAAATATGAATAACATATATACAGTTTCATATGTAGAATTATACTCATTTATGTAATTTAAGAAACACTGAAACAGCCTTTATCCTGAATGCTGTACAAATAATAATTAACACTCATAATAATCCTACACAATAAGGACTACAATTATCTCCATTAAAGAGATTAACCCAAGTGTTCATCGACAGATGAATAGTTAATAAATTCTGGTGTAGCTATACTTGGAATATTATTCAGTTATAAAAAGAAATGAAGTATATATATATATGCTATAATATGATGAGCCTCAAAACGGTATGGTAAGTGAAAGGAGCCAGGCACAAAATTGATGTATATCATTTTTTTCACATAAAATATCAGAATAGTCAAAAAGACACAGAAGTCCGATTGTTAATTGCAAGGAGATGAGGGTACGAATAAATAAGGAATGAGAATTTTATGGGTATGCAGAGTCTTTCTAGGATATTGAAAAAGTTTAGAAACTGAAAAGATGCAATGTGATGGCCACGCAGCACTGTGAATGCATTAAATGCCACTGAATTGCACACTTTAAAATGGTTAGCTGTATGTTATATGAATCTCACCTCAATTAAAAAAAAAAGAAAACTGAAGCATAGAAAAGTTCAATAATTTATCCAAGGTTACAGGCTGGTAAGTTGTAGATCCATGATTTAAACTCAGACAGTCCATGTCCATATACTCTGTGCTTAAATATAATGAGCAACTGAAAGTAGAATAGCATTTCTTGCTTTTAACTCTATATTATTATAAGTAAATTTCCTTAATATTAAGAAAATATTCCTAAAAACTTCCTTTTTAAATATAAATATAACCTGCACACTTCTGCACTTCAAATCTGGTTTGTAATATATAAATTCTTTTGTTCATATATCATTCCCTGAAGATTTGGCACAAGGACCTGAGTTTCAGAGGAAGTCCTGACAGATACTGTAACTTCTTACTTAGAAGAAGGAAGATGGAAACAGAAGGAAGAAAACTGCTTAACACACTCTTGTGTCTTCTGGCAGAAGAGTTAAGAGTCCAATGAGGCTAGAAATTCTCTTCCATATCAAGGAGAAGAGTTTGGGATACATTCTAGAGATGTGGTTGATTCCACAAAATGGGGTTGTTCAGATCAACCACGGCGGTTCCTACCAGAAAGAATAGGTGTATCAAGAAATTAGACCCTGACATCTATGGTCAAATAATCTTTGACAAAGGAGGCAAGAACATAAAATGGGAAAAAGAAAGTCTCCTCAGCAAGAGTTGCTGGGAAACCTGGACAGCTGCATGCAAAGCAATGAAAATAAAACACACCTTCACACCATGCACAACAATAAACTCAAAATGGCTTAAAGACTTAAATATAAGAGAAGACACCATTAAACTCCTAGAAGAGAACATAGGCAAAACATTCTCTGACATCAACCTTATGAATATTTTCTCAGGTCAGTCTCCCAAACCAACAGAAATAAAAACAAAAATAAACCAATAGGACCTAATCAAACTGACAAGCTTTGGCACAGCAAAGGAAACCAAAGAGAAGACAAAAAGACAACTTACAGAATGGGAGAAAATAGTTTCAAATGATGGAACTGACAAGGGCTTAATCTCTAGAATATACAAGCAACTTATACAATGCAACAGCAAAAAAGCCAACAACCCAATGGAAAAACGGGCAAAAGACCTGAATAGACATTTCTCCAAGGAAGATATACAGATGGCCAACAAGCACTTGAAACAATGCTCAACATCGCTGATTATTAGAGAAATGTAAATCAAAACTACCATGAGATACCACCTCACACCAGTCAGAAGGGTCATCATTAATAAATCCACAAATAACAAGTGCTGGAGGAGGTGTGGAGAAAAGGGAACCCTCCTGCACTGTTGGTGGGACTGCAAGCTGGTACAGCCACTATGGAGAACAGTATGGAGGTACCTTAGAAATCTATACTTAGAACTACCATATGACCCCGCAGTCCCACTCTTGGGCATATATCCGGACAAAACTTTCCTTAAAAAAGACACATGCCAGGTGCATGTTCATTGCAGCACTATTCACAATAGCCAAGACATGGAAACAACCCAAATGTCCATCAACAGATGATTGGATTAGGAAGATTTGGTATATATACACAATGTAATACTACTCAGTCATTAAAAAACCCCGAAATAATGCCATTTTCAGCAACATGGATGGAACCAGAGACTCTCATCCTGAGTGAAGTAAGTCAGAAAGAGAAAGACAAATACCATATGATATCACTTATATCTGGAATCTAATATAAGGCACAAATAAACCTTTCCAGAGAAAGAAAATCATGGACTTGGAGAATAGACTTGAGGTTGCCCAGGGGGATGGGGAGGGAGTGGGAGGTATCAGGAGCTTGAGGTTAACGGATGCAAACTATTGCTCTTGGAATGGATTTACAATGAGATCCTGCTGTGTAGCACTGAGAACTATGTCTAGATACATACATCGCAACACAACAATGGGAGGAAAAAGTATGTAAATCTGTATGTGTAACTTGTTACCCATGCTGTACAGTGGAAAAAATAAACAGCAATTAAAAAAAGAAAAGAAATTAGATAATTCTCTTTCTACACTCCATTGTCAGACACCATAGTCTTGACAGCAAGGCCTGTTCTGGGGACAAAGGACATTTAGGAATTGCTAGGAAAAATGGTTAATGAATTCCTCCAAACTATTTGGAACTAAAATAACTGATCTGGAAATATTGTTTAGTTAAAGAAAAAGCTTTTTTTGTTGTCTTTTTTTTTAATTTTAGTAAATATGTGCCATATTGAAAACATCTCTTATGCTCTTGGACAAAATGGAAAGAACACATAATTGCATGTAGCTAATTTTTTTAAAAAGGGAGGGGAAAAGGCAGAAAAAAAATATTTGGCTAGTGCAGTTTTAAAGGATTTATGCCAAATGTTAGTCATAATTATTCTTTGGGAGGTGATAGTAGTATTTATTTTACCACCTTATACTTCCACTTTTGTGTCTTTTAAGATTTCCACAAATGGTATATTGCTTGTTCAGTAGACAGAAGTACTGAAAATTAATTACAAAAGAGTAAGCCAAGTTCTCCATTTCACTAGGTTTTGAAAATTTCAAACAAATTCATGTTTTGTTCATAAATATATATTTATCAAGTGCCTATTCTTTGTAGAGCACTCTACCAGGCTCTAAGTGTTCAATGATGGGAAAAATAGACATGGCCTAGTACTTACCAAATTTACCATCTAAGAAACAAACAGGATGCAAATTTGCAGATCTTTCCTCAAATATTTTTCTCCAACATTCCCTCTATCTTCTCCTACTTAATAATTCTGCTCCTCCTCCTACTGCCTCTTTTTTTTTTTTTTTTTGGAGGAACACTTCCTACTCCGCAAAAAGGCACGTGGAGAGTGGAGAGCCAGGGAAGGGTGGGAAGCAGTGAGGCTGAGAAAAGCACAGCTCAGACTTTGCACATCATATACTTCTTATGGGTCATGAAAGGATATAAGGACAATAGGAAAGAGACTGAAGGACCTAAGAGGATCCAATTATATTTTATAGAGAAAATTATGATTACAGAGGAATGATGGATTAGAGACAGAGAGTTTTGAAAGTAGAGAGACATAGAGATGAGTACTACAGTTGTCCAGGTAATGGATGATTGAATGGATCATAGAATGGCCGGAGAAGGAGGAAACAGGACAGTTGACAAGAAATTTTCATTTTGGGGGGCAAAATGAGGCAAGTCTTCCGAGATTCTTCCCCTAATCTTAGGCATAACACCTTCACGACAAACAAACTGATTCTTGGAAAGAAGAACTTGGACAGAGATTTTCTTTTTCTGATCCCCATTCTCTCTAACTGGAAATACAGGTTGTTTCTTAAAAGAGTTTTATTAATAGAATGACAGTGATATTTTTGTTATAAATTAAAGCATTGTCCAAATATCTTATTTCCTCTTGTTTTTTTCTAATACTGTTAAGTCTAGCAATCAACAGCTTATAAGCTTATAGACATATGCTGTCCTTTTTCCTGTACTAATATTTCTAAAAATTAAAGAATTATAAAATTTTCTTTTCTGCTAGGGAACTACAGATATATTTAGCATTTCTTATAGCCTTAAAGAATGATATCCTCTAGATTTTAAAAAATTTGATGTATTTAAAAAAACTCCACCAATGTATAAAATACATTTAAGATTACTGATGTTTACTATGATCTTAAAATGGTAGATTTCACTGAGAAAAAAACCACTACTTTACACCAGTTAATATTACACGTACTTAATTGCAAATATTTTGTCTATGCCATATAATTGACAATAAATTCTTTTCACATGGATTTTACCCAAGATTTAGTTTTATTCTCTGCCTTGATTCAATGTGGCCCTGCAGAATATCCAACTTATCAAAATTAGAGAAAATCGCAACCTACTTTGGATGAGTTCTACAAATTTACTACAAAAGTTTTAAAACAATGTAGAACTAAAGGAATATTCTTAGCTTTTCATATTCTTAATTGATGAAATAGTTTTGTCTGGGCCTATCACTTTTTTTCTTATTAGTTTTCTTTTTAGCTCTCCCACTCCAATATTATGACAATCTTTGCCTGCTTTTTCCCTTCCATGAGCCCTGAACTGTTTAACACTTGGCACTCTGGATACTTCCTTCTTCATGCCAGCAGAGCAACAACAGCAAACTTGGAGACAACTTCATTTGCTACCTGAAATGAGCTGAGATTAGAAAGCTAAAAGGAAACATATTTTTTTGCTCACTATATTTCAGAATGCTGAAAGAATTAAATGGGCATATGTTATCTCAAAGATAGAAAGCAGAATGGAAGTCCCCTCATGTGCAGGAGCATGTCTAGAAGACAGCTACCAAGGAAAAGAGGGCATTAAAAAACAAAACAAACAAAACTTCAAAGCAAGGGAAAACAGACAGTCTTCAAAATAAGAGAGGGAATTGGAAAAAGATCATTTGGGAAGGAAAAAGCATGTGGAAATTTTTCAAAATAAAGGTACAAACCCAACTCTTAAAGTAACATTAAAGCAAAGCAGGGATGGAATGAGGCAAAGATTATTAGTGGCATAAGGAACAGCAAGTGCAATGGTCAAGAGAGAAGGATAATAAATAGTTTTGGAAGTCAGAAGTTTCCTATGATATGGAAAATGTGGAAGCAAGTGGCTGGAGAGATGGTTGGGGCCAGATTATGTATGGCAGAGCTTAAACTATTTGTAGTGAAGGACTATTCTTTAAAAAAATGTATACACACACACACACACACACACACACACACACACACTTATTTTGATCCATTACAGACCAACACGGGGACCCCTTGTCTATAACTCATATGCACATTGAGCCACATATAACTCACCATGTGATTTCTGGCAGCATGAGCTGGTCTACAACTTTGCAACAAAACAAGTTCACTATCATATACATATATGTCACAGCAATGTCAAATGAGTATAAGCATTTCTGAATATTTATTCTTAATTTTTGCACAAACTGGCACCACATTTTAAGTTGCACAAATGTGAGCAGTTTTATTTTTATTCTAGGTCCAATGGGAAGTTGTGGAAAAGTTTTCAAAAACTGAGTAAGATTAGATGATTTGTATTTTAAATGAAAGCCTGTAAAGAACATATTGGAGGAAGGGAAGGGGTAGAAATAGGAAATATGGGAGACTTTGTAATAATGAGGTATAAATGATAGGTGGTTACTATGACGTTGGATAGATGGATTCAAGATCTATCTAGGCACCTTCATAAACAGATGTTGGTGATAATTCCAAGTGTTAATAGGTTGGGTGTGAAAACTGAGGCTGAGGGACTAATCAAGAATAATTCAGGGATTCTATCTGAAGCAACTGGGTAAATATCACACATTGAAGTGGGGAAGTTAAGAGGAATGGTTTGGGATGGATATGGAGGTGGTGAAAATAAGTTCTGACTATGCTAAACATAAACTTGTTATAAGAGAGTGAAATGGATGAAGAGGCTTATTCATTTAGAAGATGATCTCTCTCTAGTCGGATTAAAATAAAATAGTTATATTCCTGATCCCAGAATTCTGAGTAATCCTCCTAACAGTGCTTTTGATGAGCTAATGGAGTAATATAACAATAATACTACTAAACAATAGTTAGGCCTCTGTGCACCATTAGCTGTGGAAAGAAATTATTGGTCTGTAAGCAGAATCATTCCCAATATGTGTACACTATCTTAAAAAAGTCCTGTAAGTTTTTCTCTGAATCGGGCTCATTTCAGTTTGGGATTAGAAAAAATGGATTTTTATTTGGAGTTGTACTACATGTATAGATTTATAATTGAATTGAAATGGTGGAAATGGGGGGGGGGAAGAAAAGCCTTGTAAAATGCCTTAGCTTATAGGAAAGAGTGCCAGAAAGGAGAAATAGAGACTAGTCAGCAACTTCCTTAGAGTTCCAGAGAATAACCTTTGAATTCATACTAATTAGCTTCAAAGGTCTTAGAAAATTTGACCCCAGTTACTGCCCTGTTGAACTTTGCTAAGCACGAATAGCAATTTAATTCTCTGGTTGGCTGGTAAGGACATGACCAGCTATCTGAAGAATTTTTCATTTACCAAGAAATTTCCTTATGGTACATATGACAGCATTAACTCAATACCTTCCATAAATTTCCAGTTGTATTTTTACTAGTCTTTTAAAATATTATGCTTCATGTTATCAAAACGAGAGACACTGTGTCATGCCACTTTTTGCATTTTAGGGTTAAATCTTACTTCTGATAGGGCTACCCTTTATGAGTTTATTTGTGTTCCAGTGATATGCAAAGTTCACCTTATAAATCTGTCTCTAGAATTGCCTTTCCTCTCAGACCATAGCTTTAAGCATATTCTTCCAACTGAAAGCTTCAGTGGAAATGAACACACAGTAAAAATGGTATATCTAATGCCAAAAACAGAAAGTGTCAAACTACAGTCATTGATTATTTTAATTTTTTGTTTATATTGCTCCAAGGAAAGGAATCTACTTCATTCTCTCTAGTTTGTTTTTCTATGGCCTACTTAGCATTTAAAGCAAAAGTTAGTTGTTTTATTGGAAAACAACCATTAAAAATATCATTTACCCTGCTGGCCCACAGATTTTCTCAGAATATTCAGTAGCAGAAACACATATCTTTGAGGATTACATTTAGTCTTGGTTGGAAAATTTAAATATGACAAGTTCTCCACTTTGAAGAGTAAGGGTTGACATAAGGCCATGACTTCAACTTCAAAGATGATAACAACAGCCAGTATTAATTGTTGCTAAATACATTAGACATATTTCTTAGCCCATGTGAGTCATATCTGCCTGGTAGGAATTTTCTCAAGGATGTTATTATAGAACATTGTATTAAATTATTTCTTCTGACTTATCCCAGGGAACGCAGTTATACTGATGAGATTTTAATCAGGGCATCAGCTAGTAGTCTCACTAGCTACTTGGTTCTAATGCCCATGAGTAATCCTCTTAACAATCAAGATAGTATTTTTTACTTTTATCCCTGGAACAAATTCCCTCCAAGTGTATATTGTGGACTTTTTATGCCTTTGAAAAAACTTATATGCCAAATATAAATATTTCTCTCTGGGCAAGATTAGATTTTGCTGAGCTGGTACCTATAACTATACAGGGTCTGCACAGTTATTATCCCTAATGCACCAAGTGGTAATAACTCAGTCAGCTCTGTGCTTTCTAAACCAATCATCAAACCTACTCCATCAATTTTTGTGTGTGACTGGTGTTAGTTCTTCTTGCTTGCTAAAATCACATGCTTTTCACTGCCTCTAGGTCCCAGAGCAGTAGGTACTGTTTGGTAAATCTGCAGAGAGATTTAAAGCATTGGTTATCAATACTCCACAGTTGTTATTGCTAAGGAATGAGATTTTTTTTTTTTTTTTTTATTGTCAGGCTAGTTCTCCTCCAGATACCAACTGGCAAATTTTGAAGGAGTTTCTATAGATTTCAGTGCTTTAGGGACTTTTTTTCTCTCTCTAATCGACATAATACTATATAACCAAAAACATCTCTGAACTCTACCAAATATTTGCAATGAAAAAGTGGGCTTTTTATTTTCAAATAGCATCAGTAGTTCTTTTGATTTTTTGATTAACCTAGTGAGGAAACATCATAGAGATCAGGATAAATCTTATCCCTGGAATTTTACCCTTTCATCTATTTTCATTTTTTCAATACTAGTAGTTAAGCATGTACAGTGGGCTAAGCAGGTAAATTATCGAATCTTCACTATGTTCTGGGAATTAAAAAGATAACAAAGACAGATGTCTGGACTTTTGTTAGAGGACACTGGCATGTAAACAAAACAATTCCAAATATGAATTAACTGCTGGGAGAGAGATGTGTAAGAGACACAGTGAGCTGTTTTTTTGTTTGTTTGTTTTGTTTTTTTGTCTTTTTGCCATTTCTTTGGGCCGCTCCTGCGGCATGTGGAGGTTCCCAGGCTAGGGGTCCAATCGGAGCTGTAGCCACTGGCCTACGCCAGAGCCACAGCAACGCGGGATCCGAGCCACATCTGCGACCTACACCACAGCTCACGGCAACGCCGGATCGTCAACCCACTGAGCAAGGGCAGGGACCGAACCCGCAACCTCATGGTTCCTAGTCGGATTCGTTAACCACTGCGCCACGATGGGAACTCCGTGAGCTGTTTTTGTTGTTTTTTTTTTTTTCTTTTGTCTTTAGCAGATGGAATAATCTGTTTTACCTGGGGTAGTGGAAGGATCAAAGGAAGTTGTTAGAGAAAGTGTTTGACTTAGACCTTGAAGAATTTTGTCAGGTGGAGGAGATAGAGAAATATTCCAGCCAAAGGAAAATTTGAAAAGGCACAGAGTCAGGAGAAAGCATGCCCTTTTTCCCTTCATGTTAGCAAAACTTCTTTTTAAGTGTGATTTAATCTTTAGGGTGACAAATGTCATTTAGAATCCCCTATAAGGTATATAGGTTAGGTTATAAAGGTGAAGGGTACTGTGTTGCTAAAAAAAAATTAAAGGAGTTATGATCAGATTGAATTTTATGCCTGGATTATAACTTACTCTGAAGAGAATTTTTATGCTAGGAAATAATATAGAGTTGATATTTCTAAAGTAAGGGTTGATATTTTGGGGGGTGAGGGGGTCACAACTTCTATTAATTAATAAATTTTCAATTCATAATAATCCTGTTAGTCCAAAAGAAAAATTATTCATTCAAAAATTTTCCCAGATTTCATTTTTTATAGCAAAGTAAATAAACAATAAATACCCATTCTCTGGGAAAAATATCGATCATATTGTCAGTTTCCTCTGCCCTGCACTGTCTCTTCCTCAGTCCTTGCTTTACACACAACAAGGATTTGGAGGTGCAGGCTGAGAAGCGCTTTGGTGGTGCCAGATAGAGCCCCAGTGGTCTTGTCTGGAAGGGATGGAGGCAGGCAGTTTTCCCTGGCAGGAACAATCAGATCGTTCGGGTCAAAGGGAGTTTCCCCTTGAACTGCCACCTTAGTGTGATAGCTCTAAGCTGGGCTCTTTTAATGAGTCTTTCCGGTCCATCCTCCTGAGCAAGAAACACTCCTGTGCTTGATCACAATCAAGAGTCAGGTAGCAGGAGTTCCTATCTTGGCTCAGCCAAAACAAATCTGACTAGCATCCATGAGGATGCAGGTTCAATTCTTGGCCTGGCTCAGTGGGTTAAATATTTGGAGCTGCTGTAAGCTGTGTTGTAGGTTGCTGTGGGGTAGATCAGAACCACCATATGCCACAAGTGTGGACCTAAAGAGACCCCCCAAGAAAAAAATAGGTAGCAGTGTACAGGAAGTTTTATTTATGCCCTCAAAGAAAGAAGGCCACCCTGGGGTAGGGACTAGCCCTGGCTGCAGCTGGGTCTGTGGGTCTCTCTTTATACTCTTTATCAGGGACCTGTTTGGGGACCTGTATTCTCTTGCCCAGGCCCACTAATTTCCTGTCCAAACTCCCCTGCCAATGTGTTGTTTTGATCTCCATACGGAGTGGTGGGGGGTTGGGGGGACAGTTTTGATCTTCTGATTGGTTTTGGGTGAGGAAGCCTTGTTTGCATGGGGAATAGGTTATGCAGATGCAGGGTGGGGAATGGGTGACATTCCTTTCCTAGCAGGGAGTGAGCAGCCCAGGCTGGTCTAGGTGGGGAATGGGGCATTCTAACACGACATGGCCAGAGGCTTTTGGGTTCAATCTCCTTGAGGAAGACTTGAAGCCTGTAACATTATCACCACATTGATAACCTATTTGAGACGCCTTTCTCCAAAATAGCAAGAATTGAAATGAGGTAAAATGTTTCATTCTTTTAAATATGAACTAGGTAGGTGAAATGGTTGCTATGAGGAGAGTAGTATGCCTATATAAAAATAATTTTACTATTCATTCTAATTTTTACATCAATAAGGGAATTGTCATCACATTGTCGTTATAATTACAGCCTTTTTTGAAAAGGCAAAGAATTGAAAAGAAATGCAATGTGGTGAAGAAATGCCTGAAAAAAAGTCAAAGCCTATGGGTATGTACCTTGATGATTATTCTTGAGAGTTATGTTTATGAAGAGGTACTTTACAATTTTAACATCAATGCAATAGTTTCTAGTAAGCTCAAATTCTTGATGAGGTTAATTACACAACAAAAAATGTCCTTTTGCTGTTCATAAGTTTGTATCTTTATTTCTATCCACAAGCCCTTTCTTATTTTTTCCATGTTGTTAAAACTGATTTTCTTAACATTCTCCTATGACACAGATCAACAAGGGAATCAGTTCTATTAAAGGAGATCTTTAGAAAGAAATCAACTGTGGAATGTTTTACAAATGTGGTTCAATAAACTCCATATAATTTCAAAAGAAAATGATGCATACAAGAGCATCTTGGGAATTAGCATAAAAACACTGTTTCACTTAGACTCATGCAAGAAGGACCTTTGGGAGAATAGGACTACTTTTAAATAGCCCGATTGGAAAAAAAAAATCTCTTACTGGGGTTCTAAAGAACAAAATTTGCATATTAATAGAAGATTAAAGTGCCCATCAAGTATTCTGAAGCAGTTACTTTCTCTTGTCTGTTTTGTTCTTCACATAAACATCTTTCATAATAAAAAGAAACTTGTGCCTTTGCTGCTATTTCAATGAGTCTCCAAGGTTTCCTATTACAATAGGACCGATTTTTAAAATGTTTAAAACCCTTGAATAAAGCTCTTTGGATTTTTATTTATTAACACAATAAAAGGGTTACTTTTAGAAAAAAAAATAGAACACTTCAGAAGAGAGGACGTATCAGAAAATGTTCTTTAAGGAAGACTCCCTGCCCCCAAAAAAGGAAGAAAAAAAAAGGAAGTAAAAGAAAAAATACATACAACTAAAAAAAACTAAAAATAAAAAAATTCTTGTAGTGAATGATATATATTTCAAAAATGAATTTTAGATGTAGTGACAGCAGAAAGGAATAAAAAAGTGAAAAGAAATATTTATGGGTAGAAAAAAGTTCTGTGGCAATTCTAATAGAATCCATTGTGCCCCAAATACAATTGTTGCTACATATTTCCCACATTCATGTTCATTCCTTATAAGGTTGTGGGAGTACTCTTGTTATGGAAGGTAGGCATTTTTCCTCATCATTCTTCATAATGTTCCAAATTTAGAAACAATTGAAATAGAAAATACAGATCAAAATCAATGTAAAAATTCATAATGTAGAGAATTGTTGTCTGTGTCAACAAAGATATTTACTTAACAACCAAGGATGGAGAGAGTGGGACTAAAATTCCCCCTTTCCCTCCAGCCATTTCTGATTCTTTTGGTTTTAGAGCTGCCCTCAGGCTAAAAGACCTGAGAAAATGCCTTTCTCCTGCTTTATCTGGAGTCTGACAAGGAGCAGTCATACTCAGTCATATGGAACATGGATTTTTTTTCATTGATTTTAATATAAACTACTATTTTTCAGATATAGTTTCTAAGCTGGACAATTTATTTTTTAAAGAATAGCATCTTTCGGTCTCTCCAATTAAAAATGTGTGGGATAAAAGTGAATTGTAGGTGGATTAACTTTTCACAATCTCTTAGGGTCTTAAATGTGAAAAAACCATTTCCATTATTATTATACTGATATTCCTTTTCTAAAAATGTATTACATGCACTCTCAGTTTGAAAATGATACATTTGATATTGGACTTTTGTGTGCCTCTTTGGTCTGGCTGTCCTGCTTTCAGTTCCAAGGTCTCTCTAACCCCGATGACAAAGAAGCACAGAAAAGTACGGGGACTATAACTATGAGAGCTGTGGAAAACTCATCTCAGGCGAAGTGTTCCTTTCTCTCACTCTGAAGATGCTCAGCGTTGCTGGAAGCTGGCACCAGGGCATTCCCCAACCCCTACTCTGATAAGTTGCTGCTACTGTACGTGGTCTGGGGACCCTGAGCAGCAGCTCCAAGTTTTGGCTGAACCTCAGTGTTCCCAAGTATGTTCTTGCTGTTGTTCCTTTGTTCTTGCTTATCTAGTTTTAATCAGTGACCTTTAGTCTCCTACCTTAAATATCCAAATATATTCTCTGGTTTTGTGACATTTTTCTCTCAGCTCCTTTTTGAAGCAAGGTGCTTCCAACTATGTTGACTTAAAAAAAAAAAAAAAAAGAAGACACGCAGAGGAGGAAGTCTCCTGAAGAGTTATTTCTTCCCGTGTCTTTTTCGCTCACCAAGAGTTCTGTTGAGAGATTGATATAGCAGAGGCAATATCAGTATTTTTAAGAGGAAAATTTCTCCAACAAGCATTTCTTGCCAAGAATTCTGAAGATTTGGAAACCGCTGTAAAGCCCTATTGAAGGAGATCTCACCAGTATTATCAGATGCAAAGAAAACAAAATGACATACCAAAGGTGACCCTTACTTTTTCGCAATTGCCCAGTGGCAGATTTTGTTTTATTTTAATATATTCATTTTTATCTTGATAAAAAAATCTTCATTATTTCTTTATGAATTCACTAAATGAATTACAAAACAAATTGTCAAGAAATAGTAATAACTAGAAGGGGGACAAAAAGAACAAACTTCCAGTTATAAAATAAATAAGTCATAGGAATGTAATTTCCAACAGGTGACAATAGTTAATACTGTACTGCATATATGGAAGTTGCTAAGAGACTAGATCTTAAAAGTTCTCATCACAAGAGAAAAAAATTGGATCTACATTTAGTGACAGATGTTAACTAGTCCTATAATGAATGATCATTTTGCAATACATACAAATATTGAATTATTATATTGTGTACCTGAAATTAATATGACACTATATGTCAATTATACCTCAATTTAAGAAAAATAAATAATAGTAACTCTAATGAGTATTTTATTTAATTTTTTTTTTTGCTTTTTAGGGCTGTACCTGTGGGATGCGGAAGTTCCCAGGCTAGGGGTTGAATCAGAGCCACAGCCACAGCAATATGGGATCTGAGCTGCATCTGCGACCTACACTACAGCTCACTGCAACGCTGGATCTCTGACCCACTGAGCCAGGCCAGGATTGAATCTGCATCCCCATAGATGCTAGTCAGGTTTGTAACCTGCCAAGCCACAATGGGAACTCTCGAGGATGCTTTTTTAAAAAAGAAAAATATGATTACAAGCTTGACATAATTATTTCTGCAAACATCTCTGATGATCTAAATACCAAAACCATTGCATTTGATTTGCATCTTACATGGATTCAGCTTTGTTGACCACTGACATTGGCTTGAAATTCTTCTTCTTTGCCTTTCAAGACATCCTTTATCCAGATATGTTTTTCTTTTCTGATTGTTCCTTATTTTTCTTGACTTTTACATCTACTACCACCAAAGGCAATGACCACTACTAACATTAGCTATTGTTTATTGAGCACTTCCTGCTATTGTGAAGACACTCTAGAACTTTATGATGAGGGTAATATTTCTTTTAAAAAAATGAGTTTCTTTCTACAAACTGCATTGTAGAAAGTTTGAATAACTTACCAAAGGCCACAGTGGTGGTGAGTGATAAATTTGTGTCTAGATCTCTCTGATTTCAAAGTTCACCTTCTTTAGCTGCAGACTACCTGGTAACTGTTCAGGATTCTGTGGGGCTCTCTTCTAGGCTTTCTTATTTTCTTAGCTACATTATCTCTAGGTAATTTCACCACTAAATGATTTTAACTCATTCCAACATATGCTACACAGCAGGATCTCACTGGTAATCCATTCCAAAGGCAATAGTCTGCATCTATTAACACCAAGTACAGTAGAAAAAAAAATAATGTATTGGGAAAATAAAAAAAATTAAAAAAATTAACAGATTCCAACATGTTGCTGACTTTCAAATGTAGAATTCTACCAGATTTTATCACACATACTCTGTACATTTTTTCTGCCCATTTAGCAATCCATCTAGATGTTAAAAAACAAACAAACAAAAAACCTAAAAAGTAAAGCAAAACTTTCTTCAGTCCAATAGATTATGGAATCCTATAATTTCTTCTTAACATTTCCCACTATATATCATCTAGTTTTTCTCTTCACATCTACTCCCTTGATTCTGATCCTTTTTATTGCAGGACTGGATTTTTAATAGGTTGCATTGCTACAATATAACGTGAAGTAGGATCGTTGCAGGAAAAATGGAAAACAAAATCAAAGAAATCAAAAAATTCTTATAATCCTGTTATAATCCATAGAATCCATAGAAAATTACTATGCATATTCAATTTATTTCCCTCTAGTCCTTTTTGTTGTTGCATTTTAAAAATATAGGTGGTTTTCATTCCACATACTACTTTATAGTTTTCTATTACTTGATGTCATTAACAAATTTCCCATAATGTTATTTTTCTACTATATAATACCTAATGTCTGTGATTTCATTAGGAGGTTGTTACACAATTTGATCAGCCCTCTATTGTCAGATAAAATACCGGTGAATCTTATATGCATTTAAATTAGAGGGCACACCTCTTATTGACTTCTTTTTTTTTAAAGTTGAGGGCTACAGAAATTTCTTTCGTTCTTTCTTTTCTTTTTCTTTCTTTCTTCTTTCTTCTTCTTTCTTATTCTTTCGTGAGGCTAGGTAGGGATGGAGGGAGGGACGGGAGTTCTGTCGGTGAGGGAGCGGATTGTCGGTCTTGGTGGTCGGGCGTTATTTCGTTCTTTCTGTTTCTATGTCTTCGTTCTTTCTCCTTTCTTTCTTTCATGTCTTTTCTTTCTTCTTCTTTCTTTCTTTCTTTCTTTCTTTCTTTTCTTTCTTTCTTCTTTCTTTCTTCATCCTATCCTTTCCTTTCCTTTCCTTTTCACTGACACACCTGGAAGTTTCTGGGTTAGGGATCAAATCAGAGCTGCAGTTGCAGACTTATGCCTCAGCCACAGTAACACCAGATCCTAGTCGCCTCTGCAACCTAGTTTGCGGCAACGCTGGATTCTTAACCCACTGAGTGAGGCCAGGGATTGAATCTGCATATTCATGGCCACTATGTCTGGTTCTTAACCTACTGAGCCACAATGGAAACTCTACTTTTATTGACTTTTTAGAATATATTCCCAAAGGAATTAACATATTTATATTTGGATTTTAAAAATAAAATATTTTCATATAATAAAAGCAATAGATATTGATTTTAGATAAATCAAAAAATATGTATAAGTGAAAAAAAAAGAGTAACTCTTATTTCACAAAATCCAAGAATAAGGTCACTTTGCTCTTCCCCCCACCATTCTCCCCTGAAACAGTTTATAAAATCCTTCTGTGAGAGTTATAAGTACAATTCAGTATGTATAACTTTGCACACTTTGTCTACATCTGTATATATGACAAATGAAATTATTCTGCATATGCAAACAGTACTTAAAATTCTTTTTTACTTATATATATTACTTCTTTAAAAATATTAGTTTGTAGGATAAATTTTATGGCCAAAGCAGACATAGTTGTGTGACTACAGCTTATTCCTTAATAAATGCTATATTGTTGAACATTAAGGATATTTGCAAATTTGAATTGTTATAATTAATATTTTCAGTTCTTAGATCATTTCAGATAAATGTGTTCATTTTCTTGATATTTCATTTACATGATTTCTGAAATTTCAATCACTGAGTAAAAAGGTAAAATATTTTTTAAGACTTTGATAAATATTTTTATTTTACTTCCAAAACGTTTTAAATAATTTATTTCAAAAAAAAAAAAAAAAAAAGGAGTTCCCGTCATGGCGCAGTGGTTAACGAATCTGACTAGGAACCATGAGGTTGCTGGTTCGGTCCCTGGCCTTGCTCAGTGGGTTGGTGATCCGGCATTGCCGTGAGCTGTGGTGTAGGTTGCAGACTCGACTCAGATCCAGAGTTGCTGTGGCTCTGGCGTAGGCCAGAGGCTACAGCTCCGATGTGACCCCTAGCCTGGGAACCTCCATATGCTGCGGGAGCAGCCCAAGAAATAGCAAAAAGACAAAAAAAAAATTATTTTCAGCAATGTCAGGGACTATTTTTCTACTCGCTGACCAAAAGTGATTCATTTCTTTTAAGTTTTTTTCCTTTTTAAAGTCAAATATAAGGAAAATATCTCAGTAATTTGAAATGTGAATTAATTCCTTACTAATTAGGTTAACATTTTTCACATGGTAATGGAAAGTATTTCCTCTTTTGTTCTAATGGGTTCTATTTATCTTTTAAAAAACTGTACATAAAAATTCTCTTGAAATATTAAATAAGTGCTATCAAAAATACAAATCTTTTCCCCCAAGTTTGCCATGATAGAGTTCAGGACATTCTACCTCCAAAAACAGCAGCTTGGCATATTGAATATTTTAAGCTGAAGGAGTTTGAAAAAATGGTAGAAGCAGTAAGTCACTTTGACCTTTCCCTTACCATTCTCCCCTGAAAACCTCAAGTGAGAGTTTCCCCAGTTTATTCCTCTTACCTCCTACTCCTTAAGCTGTCATATTTCTGCACAACTGCCTACTCTTCATCAAACCTAACAAAAAGAGTTTCTTTTGTCTGTTTCTTTGGTTCTTCATTTTCTTATGAAAGCACCTGTGTCATGTAAAACTTGTAGAGAATAGATTTATATGTTTTTCTTCTGTTAATCTGTCTTTGTTTAATTTTCAGACCCAACCAGGAACCCTAAGAAGGTTGAAAAAAGCATTTTTTCTCTCCCACAGTCTCAAGTTTCTTAATTCTGTTGACTGTATTTGATAAAATAGATTAAGTAAAAATATTATCAATCAATTTAAATTCCCCCCCCTTTTTTTTTTATCCATAGGAAGTCTTCTTTCTACAAACTTAGATAGATAAATGCTCACATTTTAACTTTTTAGCTTAAAATGTGTAATAAATTCATAGAGTGTTATAAGCATATAAAAGACAATGAAGAGCCTGATATTTTACCTCATTTACAGGCTAACAAGTTAGCCCACCACAGTTGGATTGATAATGGCAGAAGACCCAAGACCCCTGGGTCAGAGGTGAGGATACTATATGCTTCATAGCAACGGCAGAAGCCTGGATATCATCATTGTTTTTATGCCAGATATTTGATCCTTAATGCCCACAGAGCAATACAAAGAGAGGGAGATGATACCTGTTTATGCAGTTGGTTTCATTACAGGAAAACAAATCTGAGCTTAGGGAAAATGACTCTTTTATAAAGGGCAGTAAATAGGCTGCCCCTTGCTGTGGAGGGAGCCATATATTCCAAGGCTATAAGCAAAACTGCACTTTATAATCTTTAGGGAAGATACTATCTCTATATTCCAAAGCTATTTGTTATACAAACATCTTTTACAAGATAGTTTGGAACAAAAATCAACTGGAGCCTTGCTCACAAGATGAATTGAAATAGGAGTGACCTATAGATGACTGTCTCCTAGTGAAAGAAAATGGTTAATAATCAGCAGATACATACCAGCATAGAATAAAAAACAAAATCCATTCTTCTACCTCTTTTGTTCCCATATCTCCATCTTCTAACAAAATCATTTTGGCCATTTTTATTCTTAGTTTTTCTCACAGTTATTTCTGTATGTCTAAATAATATGTTAATGTTGTTTATTAATTATAATAGCCTAGTTATGCTATGGTTACAAACTGACAATCCCAATAGATTAAAAAAAATATCTACACATACTGTCTGTAAAGAAAGGCAGCTTTAATTTTTCCTGTTTAATATGTTTTTATTTCTTTTTTTTTTGCCTTATTACAGTGACTATGACCTCCGTTATAATGTTAAATAGATGGGGTGAGAATAGATATCTTTGTTTTGTGCCCAAACACAGGAGGGAAATGTCAGGATATCAATATTTTTATCTGAAGGAAACTCTAGCTGATAGATTTTAAATATGTCAGATGCTTTTCTGCTTCTATGGAGACAATGGTATGACTGGTTTTCTTTGTTCTTTTAAATAATGGAGAATTACATTGATTTTCAAATGTTGAACCAACTTTACATTCCAGGCATAATTTTCATCTAGGTTTTAAATTTTATTTGCATGAAATTATTTATAACATGTCATTTTTATTCATTCATTTTTAATACTGGTAACTTGTGTTTTCTCTGCTGTGGTTTGTTTCTCTTTCTGTCCCTCTGTGTATGTCTGTATGTGAGCTTATCGTCAGAAAAATATTTTTTACCTTTGTTAGGCTTGCTGGATTTAGCGAATAGTATACAGAATGCTAGGCTAGAATTTGAATTTCAGATAAACAATGATTTTTTTTTATATATAGTATAAGTATATGCCTCATGTACATTTTTCTTTCATCTTAGTGTAGTTTTCTCTTTCCAAATTCAATACATGGTATATATTCATCCATTGTTTATCCAAAATTCATATATAACTGGGCATCCTTTCATTTTTTCTGGTAACAGTCTAGACTTGTTTGGTGAGGCTTGAGTGTTAAGAGTTATTTTCAGGGTAGTTTTATACTGGATACTGGTAGAGATGTATGGGATTCAAAGTCCTGGTTTAGTTTGTGTCAACTTCTTAGGCTGGGGTTCCAGAACAAAGACAGTTTAAGTTGATATTCCACAATCATATTTGAACTATGTGTGGATTATTATATTTCTTGCAGATTTTTTTTTCCTTAAGTGGCTTTGTCAGCTACCCTGCCATTTTCAAACCTGGATACGTGAACTATGCTCTATTTCTGGGACTTAATTGCAGGTCCCAGATACATGCTTCCAGAATCTACATCCCCTGCCTCTGAATGGATGGATGTTGGAGCTCATGTTGCCCCCACTCAGCCTTATTCTGTGTGGACAGTTGGCCTGGACTCCTGTAGCATCATTGCAAAGTACATCTTTACCTTATTTTTGTCTTCATTTATGAATCTTGAGTATTTACCTTTATTTCTTTCAAAAGTTTGTTTTGAAAAGCATTTCTACATATTTAGTAGAAAGAAAAACTCAGTTCCAACCTACTGCATGCTGTGGCATTGTTTTTTTCTAAGCCTTGGTTTTCTCATGTATTATTGGACATAATAGTACTTCCTTTATAAAGATGTCAAATTTTGCAAACTAATTAACACAGAGAAATCATATAATGTCTGGCACATGGAATGTAACTGATAAATTAAGCAGGTTTCTCTTACATTGTTAAATTTTTCTTCTTAGTGTAGTTTTTCTTTTTCAATAACTTTTGCAATTTTAATTCTGCTTTGGCACCATTAGCTTTCTTATATTCTTGCTATATTTGATTCAGCTTTTTTTTTTTTTCAAAAACTTCTCCTTTCCGCTCAGCCTATTGTCTTTTTATATTTTATAGTGAGTTTTTGTTTCAGAGAGCAAATATTTTCTTGAATTTAAAGGACAACATGAACAGATACTATCTGAAGTTTGCTTCCTTCATAAATATTTTCCCAAAACGGATTTTTTCTATTTTAAGTGCTATACTTTTTTTCTTTGCTTTTTGTTTGTTATAAACATTTTTACTCAGTTGTGTATGGATTTCATTTCTATTAATTTATTCTTGATTTTGGAAGAGTGTATCCATGCTTGGTTAATGTCTCAAATAAGAATGTTTGGATTCTTCTTGGATCCCTAGTGAATGAGCTCAGATATTCATAGAACTGTCCACCAGTTCAGTGATCAAGCAACATCTGGAAAGAGTGTGTGTTCTCTCAGAAAGAGTATGTCTGCACTGTGCAAACTTCCCTCCTAATGCTGAAGCACTATGACCAGATATTTGTAGCCAGTGTTCTTTTGGCTCAATCTTCTTCCTAGGCTTCTATCTTTGCAATGCCAATAAATACTCCATTGTGTTTTGTTTTGTTTTCTGGGATAGGTATAGTTACTCCTACCTATCTGTTCAGGTAACCTTGTCTGCACTGTTTTCCCCTACAAAAAAAGGTAGACAATGTGTGCTCAAAGTCAACTTTTAGAATTCATTGGACATTCATGAAATATGGACCACACAAATAGGTCATAGAGAAACAAAACACATTTTTCTACTAGTGCTTCATTAGTGTGTTAAGTTGAATTCATGTAAAATATTAACATAAAATATATTTAAGCATAATTTCTATCAAATTATCCCATCCTGTTTACTGTGGCATTTATCTATCTAGTTTATAAGATCAAAAGTATCAAAAAACACAGGGTCAATGCTATGACTTTCTATTATCTTAAATCAGTTCCCATGTGAGAATCTTCAGGCTTTTAATTTCCGATGTAACAGTTTAGATGGAGAAATGCTATGCTCTTCTTTTGCCACTTCTTTATATATTTCTTGATTTATATTTAATTTTTTTCTTCTTTTCTGTCACTTTTTCTAGATATATGTTAAACTGCCCCATTAAAGGAGATTAGTGCCATTTTTCAAATATTTTAAAATTACATTTAAATCAGTTCAGTATCTGAATTGTACCAATTTTATTTCAATGTTTGATCATGCCAAATATTATTGTTAATAACAGAACTTTGGAAGTAGAGATATAAAAAGGCTTAACTTCTATAGTTCACTTATATTTTCTTTGTTAAAATTTATTCTTAAGGTATCTCAGTGTCAATGTAAAAAGTAAAACATTACAGAATTTGGAATATTCAGAATATCACAAAGAAGAAAATTTCCATCCACAATTCCTCAAACCAGGGGTTATCATCTCTATATAGCCATTTCATCTATTTCTATGAACTGGTATACATTTATATTTTTGCAAAAAGAGTGTTATATGATATTTTTATATAACTTACATCTTATACTAAGATAGTATAAATGCTCTTTAAATGTCATTAGGTATTTCTTTCTTGACATTATTTTAAATAGAGGCATGGTATTTCATTTAATCAATTTCATATTAAGACTATTTTAAGCTCTTTCCATATTTTCCCCATTTTAAACAAAATATCATGGACATTGTTTTTAAACACAGCTGTCATTCCTCATGGCAAATTTTGAGAAATGGAATTGCTAGAACAAAGGAGATGTTCACGGATAAGACTTTCGCTATGTGCTGCTTCATTTCCTTACTGAAGAGTGTATCAACCTCTACTCCACTCCTGCAAGCAGGCTAGTGCTAACTTTTAAAAATACAGTGTAATGTTTTCAATGTAGACAATGTATCTGGTGAATTGAGAGCTACCACCCTTCAGTAGATTCAGTACCTCAGTTGGATATAAATTCTTCTTTTCCAACTACATTTCCAGTCCTAGTAAGAATGGGGTAGACAGGAGTTATTTTATTTTTCTTGCTATGTGCAGCTTACAGTCCTTGCATTGGGGAAATATACAGAAGCATATGACACTGACCCTCTCTTTACAAGCTAATTCAGCAGAATAAATGTACATGTGTAACATGTTAGATAGAAATTTGTATCAACGTTTGATTATAGAGTCTAGTTTTTTCTAACAATGACATGATGTGAATTCTAGAATATTGAAAGATTCTTGTGGCCCAAAGTGAATGAACTAAGGCAGAACATCATCTCGTGGGGTGTAATTGGTTCTTGAAAGCTGGATTGATTTGAATGAGCTTGATGGAGGTAGGCTCATCATGATGGATGGCCTTAGTATGAGCAAAGCTTCAAAAATGAGAAATGGGCAGGGCATATTTGGTGTATCATAGAGAAAGAGGGAAAGGAACTAACAATTACAGATTTCTTACTATGTGCTGATGTCTTTGCCAGGCACTTTATTCAAAGGCACCACCATGTTAGTGTTATTATTCCTATTTTACTGACTCACAGTGAGGTTCAATGATTTTTTTTTTTTTTTTGCTCAAGCATATCGGGTTTTTTTTGCTCAAGCAAAGGGTTTGTTATCATTTGAAATAAATTGTTTGCCTTAACTCCTGCCTGGTTGGTATGTGATTAGGCACTGGTTTTAGTACTGTGTTTCTTATTCAGAGCCATCTGGGTTGTTTTCCTTTTCATAGCCAAATTAAATGTAGTAATCCCAATTCTGTGACACTTAAATAAGAAGGCACACAATTTAAAGTATGAAATATTGCATGAGACATGTATCCATTATGTGAATAAAAGATACTAGCTGTGGCCTTGAGGATTTTTTGTTTCTTGGAGTAGTTAATGTTTCTTGTATCACAATTGCATGATCATCATGAGTCTGGCATCCAGGCCTATGAATGTAGACAATGCAAATTAGAAATTGGTGTTGAGGTGACATGTCTCTATAGAAATAGGGAATAATAATGACTTTTTTATTTGAGTCACATTTACAGTTTCGGCAAAACTAGAAGGTTGTCACTTATCATGACCAGTAGCAAAGTAAGAGTTCATTAACCTAAGCATGTGACATAATTATGCCTCCTATCAGGAGGAAGAAGTGAGGTGGGAGGAGTGTCAGCATTTAGCTTGTCTTCAGGCATCAGGGCAAGTCTTGACTAGTTTTCTTCTTTGCAGTAAGAGCCAGGACATTTTTCTCCTAGTTACAGTGTCAAGTGCAGGGTGGATGTCCTGGCTATTAATTATAGCCAAACCCATGTGTGTAGAAACAAGCAAGTTACTAATGATGCCAGAATCACAAAACTATTACTGGTATAAGCCAGAATTCAAATCCAAGTATATTTATGATAATATCATACTCTTTTCATCCACTATGCTTTCTGTGAGTAGACCAGCCTGACGGCAGCAAAACTGATTTTTTTTAGAATTAAGGGGATGATAGTGGAAGGTTAAGCTAGGGCCAAATTATGGAGACCTTAAAATTTTAGTTGGAATTTTGGAGACCCCTCTCTTCTTGCTGTGATGCTCCCAGTTTAATTTCACACTGTACTATTTACCAACTTGCCTGATTATAAAAATCACATAGGTTGCTTGTTAAACAGACTTCCTGGCTCTTCTTAAAATCTTGATTTGGAGCATATGGGCAGGGTCCCCAAATCTGAATCTTTAAATTGAACTTTAAGTTATTCTTTGGAGAGTATGTTTGAACAACCTCCCAAGTGTCTTATCTTCCTGTGGGAATATGCTCCATCTTTTATTAGGATAAGGAATCATTTATTGAGCAGGACTTATGAGGAAGGTGCGGTGGGAGGTTCAGAGAAGAATAAAGTTGGATCTATGCTTTTAAAGAGTTTCCTTTGGTAACTGAAAAATACCTCCAGCATCCCTCCAAACTACATGTAATTACATAGCCATCCTATTAAGAGACTTCATTATGATTTGATTTTTTGGCTTTACAAAAGAAATTCATTTAAAAGCACTAATCAATAAACACTTAGTTTAAGAAAATATTTAAGATACCTCTTTTCTTGGCTTTGTGTATTTTCTATATTTAAGCTGGATTTATGTGGTTCTGAATATAAAATTGTTCTTAAGAGATATGTACTCATAATAATATTTATGCTTCTATGTTTGTTAGTTTTGGATTAGAGATACATAATTCTCTGAATTATTAAAGCCTTAATTTCACTCAGAAATGGAAAATTTCTATTGCTTATCTTTTTAACCAAGCTACTTGATATTCAAAGTATAAATTTAAGAAATATTTTAAAAAGCAGGGATATTTGAATTTTAAATTCAAATTCTTGGCATCAAAACTCTTAACCCTTGATTATACAGAAAATATATAGCCCACAAATTTTTGTGTTCTCCCCTGTAAATGCGTTAGCCTTGGGATCCACAGAGTGTATTCATTGGGGGAATTTCCACCAAACTTAAAAAGCTCCCAGATAGAATACAAATCCCCATTGTGTCCATACATGCAAAATTAAATGAAAATTTATGATAATTATTTGAATATTCTGAGTCCCAAACATCCTTGCTTGAAATATTCAGGTAATTGAGGCAATAAACATGGATTCTAATAATTAGAAGGGACTCACAAATCCTCTAATCTGCTTCATTTCTTAGAGGAAAAGTTGACAGCTCTTTTTTTTTTTTTTTTCAAAATCATAAGCCAAAAATATTCCTCAATTTATGGATACTTCATGCAAAACCTCTTTTTTTAACTTGAATTATCTGGATAATTTTCTTACTTTTTACTTCATTTTGTTTAAGGTCTTGGCTCTGATTCCCACTTTTACATCTGACATCAACAGCTCCTCTTGGGTATCTGCAGCCTGAACTGGGAACACTGCTTTTCTATCTTGCGAAACTGTGAAGCTTAGATTGGGCACGACTGAATATAGTGTGTCATGTGATTTAGATCCCTGGGTATTAAGCATCCTACCTTTGAAACTTGTTATGTTCTCAGCATTCACCTTCACTCTCCTGATTTGAGCACCTTCCAGTTTATTCTTCACTACTGTCTTCTCTGTTCAATTTAGTTCAGTTTAATGTTCTTCTGATTTTTTTCCCTGCCAAGGACAAGAACTAATGCTCTAATTTAGAGGACTCAAGTACCATTTTTGCCCATTCTTCATCAGAGATTGCACTATTCAAGTACTTTGCTTTTTTTAGATGAATGCCCTAATTTGTTCCTGTTATACAGACTGAGAAATCTTAGTTCTATATTAAAAGGTCTCATCACCAGCCTCAGACACCTTAGAATACGAAATAGAAAGTAGTACTGAATGAACAAATGGTCTCTGGCTTTAGGAATGAAAGCCCATAAGAAAGGGGGCTGAAAATAGATTTTTTTTGAATAGATAATCATGGGGAACCTCCAAACGTAACTTAAATTACATAGGTGTGTCCAAATATGGCTGAATTTGAAATCATAATTAGCTAAAAATTTTTTGGAAGGAATATGAAGAAATATTTGGAAAACAAAAGATGCTTATAAGTAAATGTAGGCAATGTTTAAAGTACCCCTAATGACCAGAAAACCAAAGAAGTTCAGAAGAATACAAATCATATTTTAAATTATTACAATCTACTTTCTTGGCCTCAAATTTAGCATGAGGATGGAATTTTTGTTTAGCATTACAACATAATGTGAAAATTTAGGTCATGTTTGGCTAAAAACGAATTCAAATATATTTCACCTGATAATAGGCTAGGTTTGTTTCATTAAATATAGATGGAACTAAGAACATTTAGAGCTCTTCTCAGGAGTTTCCAGTCTGAGAGGCAGATCATTGAATAACAATGAAGGACCAATTATATTTCATATGCAGAGAGGAAAACAGGCAGAATACAAATTTATTATTCTTTTTTCTTTGTTTAATATATGTTTAGAAGAAGTCAGCTATTAAAATTAAATCTCTAATATTCATCAGGATTTGTTTTCCCCTTTTTATGTTTTTTTAATTGGGACATAAGCTAAATGCACAGATCTCAAGTTTACAAATATGAGTTTTGGCAAATGCAGACATCCATGTGAGCCACATTTCTGTCAAGGTAAAGAATGTTTTTATAACCCAAGAATATCCTTGTGTCTCCTTACCAGTCAATCCCCAGGCCCATCTCAAATAAACAATTGCTGTTTTGATTTTTATCACCACAGTTCTAAAATATTATATAATGGAACGATATTGTATATACTCTTTCATGTCTGGCTTCAGCCAGTGGTTGTGAATACTGTTATTGCTAAGTAGTATCCTTTGTTTGAATATACCACAATTTGGGAATGGACATTAAATTTTTTTTAATGGACAAAACTGATATGATCATTCTTTTATCTGTCTTGTTGGTTATGAATATTAGCTTCATTTTTGGGGGGTAGATTAATAGGAGTGAAATTACTGGGTCATAGTCTAGGTGCATTAAAACTTCCAAATAGTTTTCTAATGTGGTTGCACCATTTTTCATGCCTACCAACAACATATAAGAGTTCCATTTCCTCTTCATTTGGCATTGTCAATATTTTAATAGCCATTCTAGTGAGTATATAGGAGTATCTTCCTGTAGTTGAAATTTGCATTTCTCTGATGTCTAATAATGTTGAGATTTTATTGGCTGCTTATTGGACTGTAAAGTGTCTAAGTCTTTCATCCGTTTTTAAAATGGCTTCTTTTGTCTTTAATTATTATTAAGTTTTGTTGAAATTCATTATATAGTCTGAATAAGGGCCCTTTTCTACAAAGCTTTCCTAATCTGTGACTTGCCATTTACTTTGATGAGCAAAGATTTTAAATTTGGTACAGTTCATTCCATCAATTGTTTCCTTTTATGGTTAATATTTTCTGTGCTTTGTATTAAAAAACTTTGTATAGCCAAGGTTGTGAAGATATTTTCTTTCGTTTCCTTCCCAGAGGTATTAGAGGTTTAGCTTTTATAATTACACATATACTTTCCATTGAATTAGTAAATCATGTCAGATGGGGTCATTTCACATTTTTTCCAGCACTATTTGTCAAAAATCTTTCCTTCCCTATTAAATTGCCTTGGCACATTTGTTAAAAATCAAGTAGTTTCCTTAAGTGTAGGTCTATTTCTAGAATTTGTATTTGGTTCCTTGTATCTGTTTGTCTATCTACCCTTAGGCCAATAAAGCACTGATTTGATTAGCTTTGTTTTAGTAAGCATTGAAATCAGGTTGTGTAAATCCTCCAATTTATTCTTATTTTTCAAGATTGATTTTTTTCCCTCTAGGTCCTTTACATTTCCATATACATTTTAAAAACAGCTTGTCAATTATGCAAAAAAGGCAAAATAATTATGAGTGAAAAAAAAGGAAGCAAAACACTATTCCTTTTTCTATTATGGGTGATTCCTAGACTGTTTCTATCTTGAAAGAAATTGGTCAGGAAAGTCAAAATTAGTCACCATAGTCTTTTTTCCCTGCAATCTTTAATGAATGTTCTTACTAAAATTTTCTTGCCCGTAAGGAAAGAAAATTCTTGTAATAACTTTCTATAACTTCCATATATAATCTAGAAAAATGACCAGTTAATGAAAAAGAGCTCATTTAAACATTGATAATTGATTTGAAGTTAAAAGCCTCCTGACACTACATATATTTAGAACACTGTTAAGTATGTTTCATTTTACATTTTAATTTCATCAAAGAAAAGTTTCTCCTACTTGTACAGGGTTAAATAATCTTAAAAATAACTTGATCAGTAATTTTAAAAATATATCACTTGTAAAGGACCATAAACCCAAATGTTGTTAGACTTAGTGTGAGTTTGTATAATCAGTATAAAACAAATTTAGGAGAGCTCATACTGTAAGTTTTGACAATGCTGTAAAGATTATCTTATCAATTTTTTCGTATTGTGTGACTATGCAGGTTTTCCTAAAAAGCCTAAGTAGCAGGCACTTCAGAGCACTCACTTTGGAATCTGATGAGTTTTGCCTCGTCACATTCTCATTCATAAGGACATGAGCTTATAATATTACACTATTATGTAAATAAAATAATTAAAATAGATTTTAGGGTCTGTAACTTTCTTATTCACTGCTCTAACTCACAGCACCAGGCATAATGGGCACATGAAGAGTACTCGCGGAATGAAAATATGAAATATCTGTTTCTTCTGTTAATATTTAGAGCTTAATCACTACTGGAAACTTATGAAGTGGTAGCTGGCATTATTGTTGTTCTTATTACCATTCTGTTAGCCTTGTTCAATCTAGCTTTTCTCAATTATCAGTATCCTGCTGAAATTTATGGTTCAGCTTGGGAGAGGAAGCTTTGTAGGGCAGAAGAAGAAAGAGACTGAGGTGTGTATGGTCTGTCTGGTTCTGGATCAGTGTGTGACTATGGGTAAATAATTTAGTATGTTTGGATCTCTGTTTTTTCCCTTTATGACAAAAATCTGGAAGTCTTAGGTCATTTTTGGACCGAATATTATATGGATCTATGTCCCGAACCTATTATTTTATGTGCCTATAAATAGTTACTGCAGTTGAACTATTGTAGCATTCCATAGAACTGCTGACTTTGAGACTCATAATGAATAAAGAAGGAGGTGGACATTGACCATGATCATGCAAGCAGACTGCTTTTTGGTCGATCTTTAGCTGTCTTTAAAATTGGTTCCCTTAGTACTATTTGTGACAGGTTGGAGTGCATGATGGAAACCAATAACATGCATTTGTCATACCTGGAATGAATGGTAGTTCTCTGTCAAGTCTAAAAGTCAGAGAACTCACCTCAGGAGAACTGTGCGTTATTGCAGAGTAAACACTATCCTGGTTGGTTATGCCAGGGCTTAGAAGAGCACAGTTCCATTGCCTGGACATGCTATAGAGAAACCAGATATTTGTCAAAGATCAGAGATTGGGAACAGTGGCTGTGGAGTGTTCTTTACTATTATTTGGTAAAAGTGAAGATTTTAATTGGATATTCAGGTACTTAAACACATTCTTGCTAGTATTATTTCAGAACTTTACTAAGTTACTTACTTAGGGCCATCAACAATCCTGTCACTGGAATAAAATGCATACCAAAATGCTAATTTCAATTTGTGAAACCTATATTGAAAACTGCTACAAATTTGACTTTTTTGCTGCACATTTCCTAGGAATTCCAATTAAAACATAAGACCCAATATTTTAGAGGATCTTTTCTTGCACCAAGTCTAATTAATTTACATACATTAACTCACTGAATTCTCCTAACATTGATACAAGTTAGATAAGAACTGAGGAGGTTTAGAGGAAGTAACTTATTTAAAGTCTCACAGAGGATAAAAGTGAATTCCTACCCAAAGAACTCTGAGCCAGAACCTGAGTTATGAAATTACTAAGTTCCATTTCTCTCTGTGGCTTCTTTCCATTTGGTACCCTTGTTTGCAGAGTTTGAGTAAATGTGTGATTATAGCAGATGCTCATGTGTGACCTTCTGTGTTCCCACCTGGTTTTAGTGCAGCTGTGGATACAAAGTGCTATTGCTAGTGTTGTACTTCAGGCTTGCACTACTGAGTCCCTCTGCTTTTCTCCTCAGGGCTTTCTCCAAGATGGAATAGGCTGCTCAACCCCTAGATGGGTCCACCTCAGAAGTATGGGGCAAATGATGCCAATAGGAGCAACCTCCTACCAATGGTATAGAAGTGAGTGGATGAATTTACTAGCCTCCTCAGCTTCCAGTGGGGAAATTCTGAAACATGTCACTCATGGTGTCTTTGAAGGTCCCCAGTGGGATTGAGCCCAATATTCATTCATTTTGCTAACCAGCCCATTAGAGGTACTTTTTACTAGCTTTTCTCTTTTCCATGTCTCTCTCTTCCCACTTCCTCATTTTACCTTCCTGGGAATTTCTCCCAACTTACATCAATGTGCTTGTCTCAGGAGAGTGCTTTTAGGAGAATACAAACTGGAAGAGTTGTTATTAAGTTTTATGGGTACCTGGTTATTAATTCTTGTAATATACATCCTAAGCAATAAGCACTATTTCCATTTAATTATGAAAACCTATCATTTTCCTTCGAGAAGTTAATTCTCTATTCCTACAACCTACCTTACAGCCCATGCCTTTATCATATTGTTCCTCAGTCATGGTGTTAAGCTTCTAGTTAGCATTCCCTCTTCTATCATCTAAGACTTCCTGCATACTGACACCATGTAAATGTTCCACCAGTGTTTGTTTCATCTGTCATTTCCTGCTCAAAAACCTACAATTACTCTGAAATAAGATTTATCACATGAAATCTAAATCCCTCTGCCCAACTTAAGAATCACTTTCTTCACAAATTCTCCAACCCTGAGAAATTCTATTAATTTCCCATGTTCCGAATTCTTGGAACACCTATATTCTTGCCATGGAATTTAACACATATGTATTATCTTGTGTTATTCTCATATTTTCATGTGTTATTGTAGTCTACTAAACCACAGGCTCCTTGATGCCATAAACTACGGCTTGTGGTTATTTTGTATTTTTCACAATCTAGCATAGTCACAGGCACAAAAGTACGAGTCAATAAATACTTTTCAACTGGATAATAATTCATTCTTGGAGACTTCCTAAAGGGGGAAATTCACATTTGATTTTTAAGATGTATTTTATGAAAAAGTCAAAATTTGGAAGGTATTTTGATTTGCTCAAATTCTCAAATAATCAACAAATAAAAGCCAGTTCTTCTAACTTGCAGTTCTAGGAAATGATTGTTACTATTTTGAATGGCAAAAGTCAGCTTCAAAAAATGCAAGATTTGCATGTGTTTTCAAATCTAGAGCACTGTTAAATATTTGACCACAAAGCAGTGATAGACAGGAAAATGAAAGCCTTCTTATGGACCCCCTGAGGATGTTTACACCTTGCAGCAAATTATTTTTAGCTGAGATGTCACTATTGTTTGACCTCATTTTAAAGACATCTCTCAGTAAGTCTCAGTAAGTTTGTGGAATCCTGTCTTGATTAATATAAGAGATTCTGGAGAAGGAATGAGTTCACATTTTTAAACATCTTCCTCAATACTCCCAAAGATACATTTTCTTTTGGTTTAATTTTTTTCAAAATGTAAGCTCTTTTAGGGTTACTTTCTTTCTAGAAGCACATAAAATGTGAAAAATTCTGTAACTCATTCTATGTAATATATTAATTTGCTATGTTCAAGGGAGGTGTGTGTATGTGTGTCTGTGTGTGTGCGTGTTTTCAGAAAGTAGATGGGGAAATATGTCTGTAAAGTATCCAAAACTTGAAACCGAAAGATTTAATTCCCTTAGGAGTCTGTCCAGGTGTTTTTCTAGGCTGAATTTTTATAATTACTTAAGTATGCTCCATAGTAGAAGTCCTAATAGAAGAATCTAAATCTTACTGTGCAACCTCAGGAACAAAGATATTCTCTTAAAAACTTGATTGCTTTTCTATGGAAGCAGTTAGCTTTGATTTATATCACTTGTGAAAGGAGCTTCTCTGAGGCTTTGAGTAATCCAATAAGGATCATATAATATACTCCCCTTTACATCTCATAGAGTTGCTGTGTATAGAGCTCTTTGTTTATGATTCAGGAAATGGGCTAAAAGCTTCCTAGGTTCATCTCTGTTCACAAAATTTGTTCTGGGGAGAAGTAATGGCCTTTTGCATTTTAATAAGCAGTAAATCTCAAGTATTACAATGCTCTAGTAACAAGCTATCTTTGGCAGTGTGGGCCTTTCTCTGGTTTTGGAGCTTGTTCTTATTCAGCAGTTTGGATATGAAGTTAATTCTTATCTCCTCACTATGTTCTCATTTGAAGACACTGCACTGGAGGATGCCACCCACATTTCTATCTGAAAATAGTCTGAGCCTCCTTCCTGAGTGCCTAAGGGGGATATGAAAAATTAAGAGAAGCCTCATGAATGGCCAGAAGTTTCATTGAAGTTATATAACTTCCTCTAAAAAGACAATTGTATGCTATTTTGTTTCATTTGCCTTTTAAATATTGATTTCTTAAATGTTTATAGTTCATCTAATATTCAGTGTAATGTTGTAGGTCCTGGGGAAGATATAAAGATGAATATGATAAAATCCTGGCTTACAACTGCTTCAGAAAAGCTTCATATGAATGAACTAACAGGAGTCTCCTCAGAATGGACTCTTCGAGGACTGTGACATGGATGCCCCACTAAGTAGGTTCCTTGGAGAATTTATTTCTCTTAAGTACAACTGCCTCCAAAGAAGACCAGATACATAAGAGCCTAGCTGTGTAAACCTGCTCTCTTTGGACAAATAAAGGTATGATTTCCATACTTAGTTCTAACTGGAATTATCATCAGGGATGTTTTCACCTGACTTTTTGGCTGTATCTATGTGACTTGAGATGCCTGCAGCAAAATAATATAAGGGTCTAAACTATTTTAATTTGATCTAATCAAATGCTTACCAATCAATTAGGTTATGGTTAATTTGGTATCCTCATACAGATGTGTCCCTAAATTCTGATTTAATGACTTCTTTATAGCAAGATTTTGTCTAATATAATGTAATTAAATTTGCTTTTGAAAATTTTACTTCATGAACCTTTAGGCAGTTTAAGACAGTATAATATGATGATGATTTAAAATACAATTAAAATATTTTCAGAAAATATTTACAGAATAAGAAAAGATACACGATCATGTACCTTTTAGATATAGTAAGAGAGCTGACTATATCTCTCCCCTCATAACCCGATTAACATCCAAAGGGCCTGTCTCGAATACCATCACATTGGAAATAAGGGCTTTGACATATGAATGTTAGGGGATACAAATATTCAGACCATAGTAATGACATTTACACTGAGCCATAAGTGAAAGGGAACTAGACAGATTGGGATAGAGCAATTCATGCAGAAGGAACAGCAAGGACAAAGACTTTGTTGTAAGACTACATCTGGCATATTTAAAAAGGGGGGACTAGTTTGTTTAGGGTAGCATTGTCCAATAGAATTGTTTGTGATTACAGAAACCTCTGAGATGTCCAATATAGCAGTTACTAACTGCCAATGCTTGTTAGACACTTGGAATGTATCTAGAGAAAATAGGGAACTGAGTTTTTAATTTAAGTTTAATGGACTTGACGTGAAGTTGAAATAGCCACATGTGGCTAGTGGTTACAGTATTGAATAGGTCTGCAGTGCAATGAGTAAGAGGTGAGCAGTATAGCGAGTTTGAGGCCATGGGGCAGAGGGATAGGTAAAGACTAGATGATGTATGGCTTTATAAGGCAAAGAAAAAAAGTTGTTTTTTTATTCCAAAGTGGATATGGGCATTATTGGGATCTTTTAAGTAAAGTAGTGGCATGGTCTGATTTTTTTTCTTAGCGATACTATTTGGCTGCTGGGAAAGGCTGAAACATAGGCAGCAAGATTAGAAAAAGGGGCCTGTTAGAATTTCTTGTACCAATCTATGGGAAAGATGATGGTAGCTTGGGCGGGAATTGGACCCTTTCAGGAATATCTTTTTAAATGTGGAATTTTAGTATTTGATGATGAACTAGATGAGAGAGAAGGATAACAGGAAAGAACCAAAGAAACCACTGAGATTTTTATTTAAGCAACTGAGTGGTCAGAGGTGCCATTTACTAAGTGGGGATAATTAGGAGAAGAGCAACTATGAGGGGATAATCAAGTTTTATTTATTTAGTCTTTAATTTACATGATTTTGGCCAATCAATTTTGAGATACCTCTGATATATCCATGTAGAGATGTTATGTAAGGGAGTCAAATACACAATTATTCTTGTTTGGAGTTCCACCAAGGGAATAGGGCTGGAGATAAAGGGGATATATATGTGTTTATATATATAGATACACACACACACACACACACACACACACTCATAAATTCTGAGGAAAACAGACAAAAGTGATAGAATTGCTCTTTCCAGCATAGTTGCTGAACCAAGTATTTTTGCACATAAAAATATCACTCATTAAATGAAGAAAATTCCTAATAAGAAATACTGTGCTCTGGTGTGAGGCTTCCTGATTTCATACTATATTACAAAGCTACAGTAATCAAATCAGTATGGTGCTGGCACAAAACCAGATACATAGATCAATGGAACAGAATAGATAGCCCAGAAATAAATCTGCATACTTATGGTCAATTAATATGTGACAAAGGAAGCAAGAATATACAATGGAGAAAAGATATTCTCTTCAACAGTGGTGCTGGGAAAACTGAGAAGATACTCATAAGAAAATAAAATTAGAGTATTTTTTCATTTCATATATAAAAATAAATTCAAAAGGGATTGAAGACCTAGATTTAAGACCAGACACCATAAAATTGCTAGAAGAAAATATAGAACAAAGTCTCTTGGCATTAATTGTAGCTATCATCAAAATTCTACAAAATAAAACACAACAAAACTAGACAAAATTGACAGGATACTTCCCAGCTATTAAAAAAAAAGTCTACAAATAGCAGATATTGGCAAGGATATGGAAAAAATGGAACCCTGGTGCACTGTTGGTGGGAATATAAACTGGTGCAGCCACTGTGGAAAAAAAAACTATGGAGCTTCCTCAAAAAAAAAAACAAACTATTATTTGATCCACCCTGAGAATATATCTGAAGAAAATGAAAACACTAATTTAAAAGATACAAGCACTCCAGTGTTCATAGCAGGATCATTTACAAGTCAAGATATATAAGCAACCTAAATGTTGATTAGTAAATGAATGGATGAAGACATGGTACACACAAACACACACAAAGAAATACGGTGCCCTTCATATACCTGGAGATTTTTAAGAATTAACCAGCAAATTTCTTCCCAGGTGGCACATGTTGTCTGGAGGCAGGACAATGGGCTTGATTTCTCATTCCCTGCCTTCTTTCTCTCCCTCTCAATTCTTCAACCCTCTCCCTACATATAGGTGGTGTATTTATTTGGTACTTGGAACAGATGAGGTCTTCTAGAGAGATTGAACAGCTCTTTATTGATGATGGCCAGTGAGTGTCCAAGAGACTTTGTAGGTAGCCACCATTATCTGAACTATTGTGATATCCTCATTTTCTTCAGGATATGGGATCTTGTAAACAGAACAGTGTACAAAGCTCTTCTCTCTAATTATTTATAGTAGTCCTAATTTTGCTATACACTAGAAACCATCCTGGCACAGACATAAGGCTGTGGTGTGACTGAATTTTACTAAAAATTTGAAGATAAGTAAAGAAAGGTGCTATTTTAACATTACATCATAAATTAAATTAGCTTTCTACATCCTTACAAAGACCATTAGGTCTTCCCTCTGGGAATCATTCCCATAAAGTCCCAGACTTTCATTAGATAGTTTGTTGCATTTCTATGGCTTTTAGCAGCAGCACATGGGATTACTGGTGAAGGAATGGACTACAGGAAATAAGGAGAAAGAAGGAAAGTCAGAGAATGAAGGAGTATCTATTTCGGACAACTTATAGCTATTCTGACAAGTGTAAAGTGATATCTCATTGTACTTTTAATTTGCATTTCTCTGATGATTAACAATGTTGAGCAAATTTTTATGTGTTTACTGGGCATCTGTATGACTTCTTAGACATACCTGAGTATGTCTACTCAGGTCTTCTGCCCATTTTTTAATCAGATTGTTTGGAACTTTTTTGATACTGAGTTGTATAAATTTTGGATATTAACCCCTTATTGATCCTATCATTTGAAAATATTTTATCCTATTTAGTAGGTTGTCTTTTTTTTTTTTTCTGGGGCCGCACCCATGGCATATGGAGGTTTCCAGGCTAGGGGTCTAATCAGAGCTATAGCCACCAGCCTACGCCACAGCCGCAGCCACAGCAATACCAGATCCGAGCCATGTCTGAGACCTATACCACAGCTCACAGCAACGCCGGATCCTTAACCCACTGAGCAAGGCCAGGGATTAAACCCTCAACCTCATGGTTCCTAGTCAGATTCATCAATCACTGAACCACGATGGGAACTCCAGCAGGGCTCTTTTCTGATGTGTAGCCCTCACTCCTGCTAGTCTTTCCTCCAAATTTCACCGCCTAGGACAGACAGTGTACCTATCTATAGAAAGTTTTCTCCACTCGCACCCTGTTTTACTTTATACTGCTCCCTAGTCACACACTTCATTACTCTTCTTTATAGTTAGTATTTTTTGCCTTACTGTTTGTTTTCTCTCCCACAAAACAGTATAGATTCTAAGCTCAGTCAGTTTAGGGACATGGTTGTTTTCTTCATGAGCATACCTCGATGCCTATGGGCATCAAGTGGGTAGTCAATAAATGCTAGCTAAGTGAATGTATATATAGGTCAAGCATTTTGTTTTAAAAGACAGTATCATAACTCATAAGAAAATTATAGTATGTCTAGAAGATTGAAACATGTGCAGTCACTTCACTGGAGCAGTGACTCAGATTTTAGTAAACACAGACTCTCCTGAGGGACTGTTGAAAGCCACCCCCTTAGTGCTAGGCCCTGTCCCCTGGATGTTTGATATAACAGGTCTGCAGTACAGATTTTTCATTTTTAACAGCTTCTCTGGAAAGGCTGATGCTGTTGATCCAAGGATGATGCTTTGAGAACCACTGCCCTGGGATAATCCTTCCCACCTAAGTCTTGATGCACATTCACTTATAATGCACAATATCATCCAAATTCTGTCATATAATGAAGATGGGTGTGACTCTAAATCACTCCTGAAAATGTACTGAGTATTCTACAACTTCTTTTATATAGCGTTTGCCTCAGCCAGTTACTAAATTTTAAGATTATGCAAATATTCTGAAGAAAAAATAATCTAGGAATCATGGAATCTCTTTTTAATGTTGCTCATGATGGAGCTTCTTGTTTCACTTGGGTGATATCTGTAAAATACAAAACTAAACAACAGTCATTCTATTCTATCTGAGGAATAATTTTAAAGTCAGAAATACTGGATCAGGCCTCTGAATTGTGGTAAAAACCTACATAAATTGCTTATTTACAATGTTCAATGTATGAAAATTAATTTAAATGTAGTAACACAATATTTTGAGGCTCTTTACCTAAAAGATTAAATGGGCCAGACACCATTTATAAATAGAAACTTTTATATTCCTTTAAGCTGTTTTAAATTATGCTTAATTCAGTGACAGAAGACCCTAAACAGACACCTAAGACCAAAAAAAAAAAAAAGTGTGGTATGAATCTTCGCTTGTACCAAAATATTATAGGATCATTAGTATCCAAGGTAATTCCTGCTGACATTCATTAGAAGAATAGCCAAGCATCACCCAACTCAGCTTGTCATATTATTAAAATCTGGGTTTGCTTTTGAATGGGAAACTACCCTCAAACTTCAATAATATTAGAATCTGCTGAGGAGCTGGTTGAAATGTAGATTTCTGGCCCCGCAATCCCCAATTCCCTATTTAGGGATGGGGTCTGGATGGGGCCCCAAAGTTGGATTTCTAATGTGTATGCAGGTGTTGGTAGTGCTTGGTGGGAGATCTTGAGAGCCCTGTTCCAGGCTCAATTTGGGTAGTCCAGCAGATGCAAGAAGATGCTACTTATCTTACTAATGAGATAATGAGAATAACTTGTCTGGACATGTTATTTAGTTTATTATTCTAAAAAGCAGTGGATTATTTTATTTTATTCTTCCAGAAGCAAACCTAAACGAATATCTCTCCTGTCCTGGTATCTGCTGAATGCAGATCTGATTTCATGAAGTTGTGCTTTAATCAGTATGTGCACTTAGGATCTCCTGTATAAATGAGATCAGTTTTTCTGCCTCACTGAATTCTCTTTGTATTGTAGAAAACCAGTAATTTTTCTAATCTCATTAAGTTCATTGCTTATAGAATTTCAAGGTATTTCTCCTATTTACAAATTATGGTTTTATTTTTTGTGTTAGAAAGTATAATGTTAGCCTAAGCAAACCATATGGAGAATTTCTGACTGGGAGATTTATTGTGGCTCACAGATCTTTAGGCATATTTTTGGTTTACAGTTAATTGGTAAATTGTAATGGGACTAAGAAGATTGATTGACCTAAGTGTATTAAGTCTAACCTTATCTTAGGACAAAGACCAAATTGAAAAGCCTATTTCAAAGAAAAAGAAAAGAGGAAGACTAAGAAAACAACAACAATGGAAATTGTCAGGCTTTCTAAACTTTAAACCTGTCTACAGCTGTAAACTTTGTTGTGATACTCAGCAACTTAGGTGTTACTTTAATTACATTAATTACCAGTGGCCTAGATCTCAGTTACTCCTTTCCCAAGTAAAATTTTCCCTGTGAGTATCCTAAATTCTATCTTGCTAATTCTTTTTCTTGACATTATTCAGTGTAAGCTGAATTTTGTGAATTTTTGGTGTAGACAGTTTCCATCTGAGGCAGCGGGATGGATATGCAGCTGTCTTTCTCTACAGTGGGTTAAGGAAAAACATCAGGCAGTAAAATAGCCATGTGATGAGTAGATCATATTCAAGTTTTATTTTCATGGAGCTTATATTGATTCAGGCACATTATATATGATCAGTGATTGTCCATGGTTTACTTTTTCTTTAATTATTATAGAATAGTATTTTTTAAAGTTACATTTTTGTTACATTTTTGTGATTATCTGTATACTTAAAATATAGAGAATGTGTAGGGACCATTTCATCTGATGATGAAACTGAAGAGCAGTTTCATCATCAGCTAAGCAAAATGCAGTTTTGTGCTCTTGCTGATCTTCATCAAGATATATGTTAATCCACATGTAAAAGAATGAAATGAAAACATTCTATAACACCATAAAAAATAAACTCAAAATGGATTAAAGACCTAAAAGTAAGGTCAGATACTATAAAACTCTTAGAGGAAAACAAAGGAAGAACACTTTTTGACGTAAATCACATTTTGCTGGATCCACCTCCTAGAATAATGACAATAAAAAATAACAAACCAAAAAACCCAATGAGACCTAATTAAACTCAAAAACTTTTGCAAGCAAATGAAACCATAAAAAAACAAAGACAACTATGAGAATGAGAAAAAATTTTTGCAAATGATGCAACCAACAAGGATTTAATCTCCAAAATATACAAACAACTCATTCAACACAATAACAAGACAACCCAATTGAAAAATGGGCAGAAGACCTAAAGAGACATTTATCCAAAGAAGACATACTGATAAACAATAGGCACATGAAAAAATTCTCAACATCACTATGTATTAAAGAAATGCAAATCATAACTGCAATGAGGTACCACTTCACACTGGTCAGAAGGGCCATCATTAACAAGTCTACGAATAAAAAATGCTAGAGAGGGTGTGGAGAAAAGGGAATCTTCCCACACTGTTGATGGGAAAGTAAATTGGTACAACTATTATGGAAAACATTATGGAGGTTCTTCAACAAACTAAATATAGAACTACCATATGATCCAGCAATCCCACTCCTGGGCATATATCTGGGCAAAACTCTAATTCAAAAAGATACATTCACCCCTATGTTCAAACAGCACTATTCATAAGAACCAAGACATGGAAACAATCTAAATGTCCATGAATGGGTTAAGATGCTTTGGTACATATATACAATAGAATACTACTCGACCATGAAAAAAGACAAAATGACGTCATTTGCAGCAACATGGATGCAACTAGAGATTCTCATACTAAGTAAAGTACATCAGAAAGAGAAAAACAAATACCATATTACATCACTTACATGTGGAATCTAAAATGTGGCACAAATAACCTATATACCAAACAGAAATGGACTCACAGACGTAGAGAATAGACTTGTGGTGGCCAAAGTGGAGGGTGGCGGGAGGGAAGTTTGGGTTTAGTAGATGTAAACTATTACATTTAGAATGGATAAGCAATGAGGTCCTACTGTATAGAGCAGTGAACTATAGCCAATCTCTTGTGGAAGACAGTATGAGAAAAATAAAGCATTTATATGTATGCCTGGGTCACTATACTATATGGCAGAAATTGGCACAACATTGTACATCAACTCTAATAATAAAAAAAGTTGTGTGATAATCTGATTATTAAAAGCCATCTTGACAAGCTGGGTCAAATTTTACTGAAATGTTTAGAAAATTGCTTCTCCTCTTCTTTTTACAGTCTTAACATTGTTTCAAAAAGTATTTCCATAACTTTTTTCATTCCCACTTTCATGATAATTGAGTCAAAGACATAACTGTTCCTGGAAGTGGACTTGAAACTATGCCAAGCTTCAGTTCTATCCTACATGTTTCTGTTTGTCTTTTATTTACAAAATATTCTAAGTATTCATCTCAGAAACATTACCAGTGTCAGAGAAAAAGTATTGAGATGTTACCAACGCCCCCTTCTTTCTCTGAACAAATAAGCAAAAATTTTAATGTCAATAAATGCCCTTGTGAAATGTCTGAAGTTAATTGCAGACTATATCTGTTTCTGCACACTAGAGGAAAAAAAACATCTTTTCTCCAAGCTATATGGAGCTTCTTTAAACCTTTTCTAAGAGTCCAACTGGCTAGATTATATAGAACTTGGTTCAAAACTAAAAAATTTTTCTCTTGCAAAAAAAAAAAAAATGCTTGTAGAAATTCAGCTAACAATCTACTCCAAAGTAATAAGTTAGCTAAACAAAACCTTCACTAGTTTTTAAAGCTAAAGATAAGAAAATAATATGTAGAGATATACAAATTTCAGGCAAATCATATGATTTATACTAAAATAAAACCTAGACATAAAGGTTTTTCTTATCAGTTTGTATGTATAATTTGTATGTATAATTTGTCTTATCCGTTCAGTTTGGAATATTTTTCTTTAGTTATTATAATAACAGATTGTTCACAGTGACAAAATGTTATTTACAGACTATTTGCCAATCTAAACAATTTCTTAGGATCTATGGAAACAAGAGAGGAAATGGAAGATCATATCTTTTGTCTCCCAGGTAATAGCAGGGTTCAAAGTTATGTTTCAGTGAAAAGTTTGAGTAGCTTATTCATTAAACTGAAAAATTTGCTTATCATTTCCCTTATATATGATGACATTTCCTTTATATAGAATACCACGAATCATTTCTTCCTTTTCTCTTATTGATTGATTGATTGTTGATTGCCCTGAGAAATTATTACCATACTAGTGAGGAAGCAGCTTTTCTTAAGTTCTACTGATAAATTTCCTTTTCTTTTAACAGTCCTTTGAAAGAAGCATGGGGATGGGACATTTTAGAATGACAGATGCTGGTCATGTAGTCATGTGTAATCACCTGTGCTGTCTTGTGCAATTCTTTTTTTTTTGTTTATTTTTTTGCCATTTCTAGGGCCACTCCCGCGGCATATGGATGTTCCCGGGCTAGGGGTCGAATTGGAGCTGTAGCCGTCGGCCTACGCCAGAGCCACAGCAACGCGGGATCCGGGCCGCGTCTGCAACCTACACCATAGCTCACCGCAACGCGGGATCGTTAACCCACTGAGCAAGGGCAGGGACCGAACCCGCAACCTCATGGTTCCTAGTCGGATTCGTTAACCACTGCGCCACGACGGAAACTCCTCTTGTGGAATTCTTAACTCACTCTCTTTAATAGTTGGTTGACAGACTTATGAAAATGCTTTTGGAAGTACACCCAGGTTAGATTAGTTTCTACTGTTACATCTGTTGAGCTGAATTTCAGAGTAACTTTTGAACAAATTTGGGAAGTTAGAAACTTTGAAAGACCATATAATTTAAGACATGCTATTTTAATATGGCTTATTGTTATTAATATTATTTTGATGCAGATATCTGGAGAATTTCAACAGACCAAATTCAGAAAGAAAGGCTCCCATATCACGGAAAGTTCAAAAGTTAAGAAATTTCAACAACAAATGGGAAGAAATGATTGAGAAGCAGAAATAGCTAATGAGGTGAATATAGTGCTGACTGTCAGCCCCAGGGCAGAGCAAAGACAACAAATTCTTGGAAAGCTATTGTATTAAAAAGAATAATAGACTTCATTTGGCCCAAGAAAACTATTAAAATTAGAATAGTTATACATAAAATAGCATCCTTATTTTTCACACAAATAACCAGAGTCGTGCTTATTAAAGTTTATATCAATGCTTTTCTTTATGCAAGACAAAGAGATCAAAGAATGACCTCATGAATACCAATTGCTAAAGTTTGCAGCCCAGATTAAAGGAACACAGGCAGATGGTGCTCCAACAATTTGAAGTTTTTTCCTCCCTTTTTGAGGTTATGTTTAAAACGACTCCATTCACTCACCAGCCTTTTAGACTTGGTATATAATCTTCCCTGAGGCAAACACTGATCTATTGCACCTTTATGTGCCCTACTGGCATGCCACCAGACATACTATCATGCCTTGTACTCAGTCGATGTAGAGTAATTATGCGTTGAATTGAAGTCATTGTGCCTAATCTATTTTTAGAGAACAGAAGTAAGCGATGACACTTCATCAAAGCCAAGTAGCTATTGAAGAGTTTGATCTTATTCACTTATTTACATTTGGTTAATAAATACTTCAAAACACATGTGGTCATCATATGTAGAAACATCTAAATTTGACATGACTAGCTGTTTTTTTTTAACTTCAATGAGGATAAAGCATGTTCCTGACAATTCTTCTCCAGCTGTGGAACAGAGAAAGTCCTGTCATTTATTTTTGTATAATACTAAACTTTAACTTGTGATCCAAGATTTTCTTTATTACAATCAAGGAAATCCATGAAGAGTATTTAGTCAAGGTCTTCTGAGCAAGCAATAGCTTTCCCCCTCTTCTATATTTGTGCAACTTACTTCATCATTGCTCATATCACACCTATATATTTATATACATTTTTTGTGTCAATGTCAGGTTTTGTGATACTTTAGTGTGTCACATGTTTGTCAACTCCTTGAGGGACAGGTACCGTAAGTTATGAATCATAACATCTATGCATCACCTATTGGATTGCTTGGCACATAGCAGGTCCTCATATATTCAATAATTGAATAAGTATTATTCATTGGAAGATAATGTTCATTAGAGGCAGCACCTTATGTTTTCAAGGTTGAGCTAATCACAAAACCTCCTGTAAGTCTCACAGACTTGTGAGGGGTAAAGGGCACAATGCAAGTAAGTCTTAGAGCAGCATCTGGCTCATAGTGCTCCATGTATAATAGTTTTTATTCTGCATTTTCCACTATAAATCTTATCTTCTGAAATAATTTTATGGAAATCTGGTATTTTAACTCCTTTCTAGATTTCCATGACAGCAATGTAAAACTTTGGCATAGATACCTTTTATTTTCATAACAGTATTTCAGTAGGACAGGTCCTGTTAACTCTCATGTTCTTTTGATTTTCATCTATATAATGTTACTTTTCATTCAGTATGGGGTGATATTCCAGAAGAAACAAATAATTATTTCTCACTTTGACATTCTGATAACATTTTATATTTTATTATATTCCATTAAAGAAGTATCATAATGTGGTCTATAATACATAGCGATGAATACCAAAGGGATTGTGCTGGCACTCTGTGTTAGAGACAGGGAATAGAGTATGTGCGAGTAAGTCCTTGTTAACCATTTTTTTAAAAAAATAAAGTTCATAAAGAAGCTATGCACATAAGAAATGATGACAAATGAAATAGCATGGGCCCTTGTATGAGCAGCTCACCAGTAGTCTGATCAGCTGGTTGGAGTACATGCCTCAGGCTCATGGCCCAGTCTCCTTTGAGCAACTTTTCACTTAGTTGCAGAGTCCACATCAGTGAGAACTCCAAAGGGTCCCAGTCTTCATGGGAGAAGGAAAAGGGGACAAGATGACATGGCACTGAGGGAACCTTGGCTTTATTTATCAACTCAAATCTCAGGAGGCCTGTGGGTTCCTGCCCCATGGTATACTCAGTGAAACAGTGTCCTAGATGGGGCCAACCAAACTAGTTTTTCTTCCTTTGAGGATCACTGGAGAAGGGGAAGGGGAGTGGGAAGAGAAGAAATACGTTTCTAGTATAAGAGTTGAAAAGGGGCTTCCTTTTAGGGGCTAAAATATGTATTCTTTTAAAGAGATCAATCTTATTTTTAGACATAAAGTAGTTTAACACATGTATCATTACTAATATATAATGGCCTAAATAAGTGTATGTGCTTTAAAGAAATTGTAAAGAATTGGACTATTTTTTCCATTTCTAATATCTAATTATTCTTAATATTAGGCTTACTTATTTGTACATTTACTTTCCTTGCTATTAATTTATTTAGCCTGGAAGTACTCAGTCAACAGAAAATACCCTAATAATCTTGTGCTATTTGTAAATAATTTTGTGTATTTTTTAAACACATCTTGGAATGTTCTAATGTAAGGATTTTCATGTATCTTTAAAGAACTCTAATAAAGAAGGCATTTCTCATTTTTGTTTTTCCGTTATAGGCTTTCTGGTTTATTTGTTTGTTTTTGAAATCTATTTTAAGTCACTAGAGAAACTAGACTCATTTCATTGTGCCCTGAATCCTTTAATTTTTACTTATGGACCCTGGCTTTATAGCAGCTGATAATTAGAGGTAGTTCAGATAGATATTATTTCATGTTATAAGTACAAAAACATGGGTTTCATGGTTCTAGATACTCATCTTAATCTAATAATATAATAATTGTAGCAATATTTAATTCTCAGGTAAGAAACGTTGTGATATCTTGGGCTTTTTATGTGGGATAATGGAGGGTAGTGATGGTGTTGGTGATAGCAGAGAAAAAGCTTAAAGGACAGTTGATGGTAGAAGGAAACTAACATTTATTCTACCAATTGCCAGATGTTGAACTGATCAAATTATACATGTTATCTTATTGGACTGTCCCAACTCCTGTACTATTGACATACAATGTAGAAAAGGAAAACTGATTTATATAGAGGATAAATAGCTTGTTCAAGATTATTCAAGGAGTTGCCATTGAATTTTAACCTGGGGTTGTCAGGTATCAAGGATTGTATTTTTTAAGTGTTTTCTCTGTGACTAAGGATGTGATGCTAAGATGGCTTAAGTGTTGGGGGTTTTCTTCCTCTGCTTATAAGAATCCCTTTACAGTCATGTGAAAAAACTTGAGCTGGCCTACTGGAAGATGAGGCTGTGGGGAGTGAAAAGCTCCCCCCGCTGCTATCCAACTTTTCCACCTGAGTTCTTAAACATGTTGGTGAGACCATCCTATGCCATCGAAGCTAGGTCAGAAGTCCAGCCTGGCCAGTCCACAAAGATAGGGAAATATAGAGAAATAATTATTTATCATTATTTTAAATACCTAAGTTTTGGGATAGTTTGTTATGCTCAGAAGCTGACTGACATATATGAAGTAGTTTTTGAAATTAAAAGTGAGATAAGTTACAAGAAATGTTTGAGAATTCTTAATTGGAGAGAATTGGGAACATTTGAGTACATGAAAGAGGCATGTTAACTTCAAATTCAAAAACCACCACCTAAATAGTACATATTATGTGTCATGGACTATGCTAATTTTTTATACACATCATCACTTTTACTCTATACCACTATCTCATGAAGTGGATATTATTTATCTCTATTTTACTTATGAATAAACCAAGATTCAGAATAGAAAATAAATTAACTCCTCCAACGTCACAACACTTGCTGAATGGCATTGCCAGGGGGTGAAACCTCATGGGGCTAAGCCTAGTTTACTTTCATATAGGCTTTAGAAGTCATGGGAGACTGGAGGAATTGCAATGAAGTTCACAAGCAGATTTGCTTGGCTAAAGCTGTCCAGAACAGCCTTGCCTCATTGGTATAAATTAATGGATTGGTGGGAAATATCCTGTGGTAAAGTTCAGGAAAATTATAGGATTAGGTTAGAAAGGGGGAAAAATCAAATTAAGGAGAGTAAATTAGAGAAGAGTATTGAAAAAAAAGCCATGTGACAATTCTTGGCTGGGTCCTATAGTTAGCCTAAGAAATGGAGAGGTGTTTGAGACATCATCGTGACAGTCTGAATCCAGGGTCTACGAGAGGAGGGGACCAGGCCTGGCAGATAATAAAAAATGAAGAATCTCAATGATTTTCTTACAGCAGTCTCTTCGTCAGTCTGGATATCTTGTCTCGAGCCATTTATATTCTCCTTGTGCCTGATAGACTTAAACTAATTTTGACTAACTTATTATGAGCAGATGTTCATGTTGTATATATTAGCTATGATAAATTCACTTTTCCCCTCTTTCTCGTTTTTTTTTAGATGAATTGAAAACAGCAGTGACAAAGTTTAACTTAAGTTTATAGCATATAAATTGCTACAATTTTGCACATGGTAATATTTGAATTATGCAGTTAAGAGGCATCAGTGGTATAAGCATTTCAAACCTTGCTCACAGGAGGGAATAAAAACCATCAGTAGCAACATTTTTGAATCATCAGTATGTTAATGTGTATATGATGGTAGCGACCTTCTCCACTAAACAACGTATGTGTAGATCTTCTTTTAACCAATGAGTAATATGGCATAAACAAATTAAAAGTGGTGTCACATGACTTCACAGTCAAGTAACCAGAATATAATTAGTTTGATTTAATCTGGAAAGCAAATTCATTATTGCCAAGACAGTGATTCAGTGCTCTGTGCTAAATGGACTAGATGTGGATGTTTAACAGTCAATTTGCACCATGTGTTTCTGTTAAAAAAAAAAAATCAAACTATGGTTGTAAGGAAGCTCTTTAAGATTTCAGAACTGAATGGGGAACTTGGTAGAAAAAGCAAATAAATACAAGTGTTCTGTAGTCACAGTAAGAGTTAGCTGAACGCTTATTCCATGGAAAGTAACCCTGTCTCTACAGTAGATTTATGTCTGTCATCACTGGCTCACAAATCCTTGCAACATTTAAGATACTAATGATTTGGGTGCCATGTGGAATAACATAATGAACTACACATGTTTAATGGAAACACTTTCATTATCAGTCTTAATTTATTTCAGAATCTCTTATAGAAACTCTCCACTATCAAGCCTTCTGTGAAAAAATATTGAAAAATCCAATAAAACTCCAGACATTTATATTGCTTTCATAGAACATAAAATAACAGTTTCTTAAATTTGTATAACTTTTCACATTTTTACTATGCTTCTATCCATACTGGTTCATTGGACCTTCATTATATTGGCATGACCTAGTCAGGGCAGGTGAAATTACACCCATTTTACATATGAAACAACTGAGACTCAGAGATATAAAGTCCTCTATTTATGGTCACTCTGCTAATAAGAGATGAAAAGAGGAATAGAAGACAATTTTTCTGGTTTTGAGATAAAATCTCTTTATAAATTCTTGTTTGTTCTCTATATTAAATATGCTTTTTACTCAGCTAATGAAGGTTACCTTAGTCTTTATGAAAGAGACAACTAAAAATCTTTCTGAGATTGATAATGACTAAGGATAGTTCAAAGCATGGAATTTATATATTTCTTGAAATGTAGCTAAAGCTTCAGGATATATTCTAGCATCATTCCAAAACAATTCCTATAAAGCTTGATTCCTGTTTTCAAAAATTACAGGTTCTAAGAGGCTCGTGTACTCAGGGTAAAGCCAAATATTTAGATATACCAAACAGGACTGCAAGTCTTGTAAGAACAGCCTTTCTATGAGATTTCAGTGGTAGACCATCACATTCCCATCAGTTAAATATTTTAGAGAAGATAAATAAAAAGCAATTTGTGACTAACAACAATTTTGATCTGGGCAAGAAGTCATATTTTATGGCAAGTAATTTGGATGATTTGAATTTGAATACACAATGAAATTCAAATAATCAAATACTGGGGTAGTTCAACTAACAGACACTTTGTATTAATGTTTTCAGAGTTTTCCAAGGTGTCATTGGTATGATTCCCATTGACTTTAATACAAGTTCCTTGCATAAAATAAGAAGTATATAAAAATTTGATGATGGGCTATAGTAACATCATAGCTTTTCCATCAATTGAATAAAATATACTTGACTGTACTCAGCTTAGAGCTCAGAAAAACACATGCTGAAGAAGAGACTAACTGAAAGTGTTTTATGGCAGTGTCCCTTTATTTGATCATTAAGAGTCGACATATAACATTGGTTGAGTAAAAGATCTAGGAGTATTTGAGACAATCAGATATAGAAGTAGATACAATATTTTAAAATAATTCTCTAACTTTTATAAAAATATACAGAATCTAAGTACTGTATATTGTATGAATAAACTGTAAACCTATTAGAATTAATTTTTCTTATTGCATATCCTTCATATTCTATAATAAATGGCACAGAGTTTAATTTATATCCAGGGGATATTTCAAAATGTAAATTACCAGGTCAAAACCCAGACATGCTAAATTAGAATTTCCAGGACTAACACTGGGAAACTTTTATTAAAAAGAAAAAAAATGGTTTCTAGGGGATTCTGATAATTAGCTTGGTTTAGGGGTTCACTGAAGCTAATTTACCAAAATTTTCTATTCTTCATTTTGGCTCCCCACTTTTTTCCCACAGACTTTGCGATTCTAAACAGAAATTACACTTTAAATACCCCATTTTCACTGATAATTCCCATTCTGTGATCCTCTTGGTTCCTCTACATTTTGTTCACTATTGCTTCCCCCAGGCTCTTAACTTTTCTTTGAATATCTGCATATCCTTTTTCATCATTCTCATTCTCATTCTCTTTCTCATTCTACTTTTGTTAACAACTTTGAGTTTTCCAAGCATTTTTGTAAGAAGCATTCAGGCTATCTACTTTCCTATGTAAACTTTGTAACTTGAGTGTACTCATGCAACTAGAGAAAAAACCCAGCAAGGCTGAAAGTCATGTTTTGCGGAACTAGTCTAAGCAAATGAAAATATGCATGATAACTCATTCATCCATGTATCCACCAAATGTTTACAGGCTTATATGATGTGTCTTAGTGTTGTGCTACATTCTGAGGATTCACTGATAAATAAGACACACTTAACTCCTATTCTCATGGAAACTCTATTCTTATAAGAAAATCAAAAGTAACCTATTAGGCAAACAAATAATTTCAGGTAGCTGTAAGTGCTTTGAAGAAATATATAGCAAAGTGAGATGTTTATCTTGGTACAACCAAAATAGCTAATAATTGAGAAAACTTTAAATTATTGTGTATCAGCCTGAAAGAATATTATTCAATCATTTAAAGTTCACTATGATAAAGATTTTGCCACTAAACATGGAAAATACTTATGATTTGATATTTATTGAAAAAAGTATAAAAGTATATGATTTTGTCTCTGCAAAGAGTGTAGAGAAGAAAGTATCGTTGGAAGAAAATCCATTTTTGAGAGCATGTTATTTTTACAGTTATAATGTTACTTTGGATTGATTTATTAAAGAGAGTAAAATGTGAAAAAATATAGTTTATTTGATGTCCTGTTAAGCAAAGAGTTCCATTATCTGGCTCATCTCTCTACCACAGCATTTTATTTTTCATAATGGTGAACATGAGGCTTTAAAGTATATTTTGAGTCATCAAAGATAATACTTTACTTCAGCATAATTTCTGTGCTAAGTGTATTTTATTGTGGTTTAATTTTTCATAATCAGTGATATATGCATGGAATTAAGTAGAGTAATAATCTATTAACCAGAATATTTGATTAACTAGAGTACATCATTTCCCGATACCCTAGATAAAAGTGTTATTTATAGGCAAAAATAAATAAATTAAACCTCAACTCCAACTACTTTTTGTTACCCTTCAATTTCTTAGAGGATGTTGGTTACAGAATTAGAATCCTGCAGAGGTATCTTGAGAGCACAGAAATCTGTCTCTTCATTTCACTTGAGTGCCTGCTCCTTTCCTGTCACTGGATATTGGTGATTAGGAATTGTTTAATGTGTTTTATAATTTTTGTCTGAAAGTATATTGGTTCATTCAAAACATACAGTATTTGGTGCAAGACTATATCAAATGATTATAAGGTGCCTTGCTGAATTAAAAATTGCCTTTGTGGATAAAAATAATGATATTATATATGTATACCGAAAATTTTAGTTCCCAACTTAAAAAAAATAAAATCCTAAATATGCCTTAGGATCAAAGATATATGCTACATCTTATACAGAGTTCAAAATTTTATTTCCAGGTAACTCAAATATAATAAAATTCTAGCATATATCCTGGGCTGATACCTGAAGGCAGCCATGGCAGAGAGCAATTTCTGAACAGAGGTCTATTCCACTCTGAGGTAGATTTCTCACCAAGGTGTAGCGAAATGAAAAAAAATAAACAAAAGGAAATAATTAGTTTTTCTCAACAATTTTTTTTTCACTTTAAAGAATAAAATGTCCTTTTTTTGTGTGAATTGATGATTATCATTAGGTGGGCTTCTTGTCTTAATGTGCTTGATAAAATAAAACCAGTAACCTATGGCAGCCTCAAAAATATTTTTTAAAAGTTTTTGAATTCATGGAACTCAATGAGTAGCAATGGTCAGGTGGGACTAAAAATGGACTTATTGTCAACAGAACTGGCACTGGTTCAGCAATTAATAGCTCTGTGTTCTTGAATACATCTGCATCTCCATTCCTTCATTTATAGAATGAATCCTGTACCAAGTGCATTGACAATACTGCATTAATGAAGCATTTATTTTTCACACATACCTGCTCTGTAACCACTGCAACTTTTAGATGATTATGTTATATTATCTATATTATTTAATTCCATTTTTTTCTCAGCCATCTGATGGAAGGAATATTCATCAGGGCTAACTTCCCTTTAAACCTTGAAGTTCCATTTGATGAATTCCTCACGGAAGTTCTAAGATTCTTTTGTAAGCATCTTGTATGATGTGGTACCATATTAATCACTTTCTTATCAATCCTTATTCCAGATTAAGAAATCTTTCTGAGCACATGGGCTTTGAACTCTTTGTCTCTTCTTAGTTGTACACTTGGAGGCTTTTTCATAAAAGCTGTTAGTTAGCATAAATACTGAGGAAGACATACTTTGGCCTGTATATAGGGTTTATTGAATTCATGTGATATCTTGTGTTGTTCATTGCTGTAATGTGTTACTTTGGAAATCGATGCTGTTTGTCATTCAACTCTCTGAGTGACACATCGTCATGGCACTCTGAATGCCAACTAACATGGATTACAGAGTAAACATACAGTGTAGAAACCAAAGTCCTCAAGCCTACAAATGATAATTAGCTCAGCAAGAATATAGGACCCTAAAGGAACATGAAGAGAAATAACCTTTCAAAACTGAAGAAGGAGATATAATTACCCCCCTATATTTTGAATCAAAAGGCTTTTTACCCTAGGAAACCATTAGAATAAAAAATGAAAATTTGTGAGTTCAGTATTATTTTTAATGGAATAAATTTTCAGGTAGAATGTCAATTTATTTTTGAGCATGCAATCTTTAATTTTTTGTCTTTTTAGGAATACACCCATGGCATATAGAGGTTCCCCAGGCTAGGGGTCGAATTGGAGCTGTAGCTGCTGGCCTGCACCACAGCCACAGCAATGCGGATCCAAGCTAGGACTGTCAGCTACATCACAGCTCATGGCAATGCCAGCTCCTTAACCCACTGAGTGAGGCCAGGGACTGAACCTGCGTTCTTACAGATACTGGTCAGATTCGTTTCCACTGGGCCACGATGGGAACTCCGTGAGCATGCAATCTTGCTGAATCTAAAACTCTCACATATAGCACTTTTAAATTTGATCTCTTGGCTCGTCAAGAATTTCCATACTACTCTTCTAAAATAAGATATCTACCCAATAATGAAAGCATTTACCTTAAATTCTGTATTTAAATTACTACTTAGAATGACTGCTGAAATTAATCTAATTTCAAGTTATATACCTTTAAATAGTTTTTTTTTTATTTTGACAACATGGTTTCCTAAGCTATGATTAGTTCAGGGATTTTGTGGGTGTAATGTACAAGATAAGCAGGTTGAAAAGTTTTTTGACTTATCAAAACTACATTTTTAGAAGTAAAGAAATGTAGCTTTCTTGACAGGCATTTCCATAATTATTTGTAGAATTTTCTGAGCTGTTTGACAGGTTCCCATTTGTCTTTAAAATAAAGACACTATAGGGAGAATGACCTCAGACCTTCCAGATAGTTTAAAAATCTTTCATGAACAGACAGTATTTAGGCCAGAAGGGAAAAATTGATACTTTTCAGATTTTTAGGTCATACCATAAGGTTACTACTCCAAATCCACAGAAATTTTGGCTCTAAGGGACATTTTTTGACATCATTCTTACTCTCTCTGAATTAACATTTAAATATTTATGCAATTTTTCAGTCTAGAAGAGGAACTGTAAGACTTCCCTGAATGAGAGGTTAAGCAAAGGTTATGATGTTACAAATTAGAACTAAATAGGACACTGATACTGAGAAACTGGAATCCTGTTAGTTAGACTAATAATGAATCAAGTCAATGAGACAAAGGGTCCCTAAAGGTGAGGTTTGCTGGAGTCTGAATATAAATGGCCATATTATTAACACATCCATTCATGAAAATGCTGTAATACTAGTTTATGCGACAGAAAAGACAAAGTATGAGTCAGTGTGAAGGTATGGATAAAGGAGAATTATTCATACGTCTCAATTAAAAAAAATTGAATAAAGGGGTAAATAAGCTTATCTAATTTATAATATATTTTTCCGTATTTTCCCACACTGAATAAATAGGAATTTTGCATTGTTTTATTTCAGTAGAGTAATCTTATTGATTTATTTAAAATAAAACATTAAAAAGAGCTTAACAATTTCCAGGATCTATTTGGAACATTAATTGGTAACATATCCTTTCTTATAAACAATTCTCACTGTCTGGTACATTTCTGCCTATAAATATCAAGAAACAAATAATTTGAAGACTGTATGATTTTTTGTCTCTTTAGCCAAAGTTTTTATCCAGGATCTTAAGTATCAGTGAAAATAGACTGTTTTCCCAGGCTGCAATTTTGAAGACACTTCAGAGGTATTCAGAATGCAATTTGAACATTTCCTCAAATTTAAACATCTTTATCACTTTGTATCAGAAGATATTTTGTATCTAGAAGATTATTTCTCTGTGCAATTAATCTTTGTAGAAATGGCATCCAGTGATCAAAGATGTTGGAAGTTAAAGTTCTACTACGTTTGGGAGTTCCCGTCATGGTGCAGTGGTTAACGAATCCGACTAGGAACCATGAGGTTGTGGGTTCGGTCCCTGCCCTTGCTCAGTGGGTTAATGATCCGGCGTTGCCGTGAGCTGTGGTGTAGGTTGCAGACGCGGCTCGGATCCCGCGTTGCTGTGGCTCTGGTGTAGGCTGGTGGCTACAGCTTCGATTCAACCCCTAGCCTGGGAACCTCCATATGCCGTGGGAGCGGCCCAAGAAATAGCAACAATAACAACAACAACAAAAGACAAAAAAAATAAAAATAAAAAATAAAGTTCTACTAAGTTTGGACCTGAAGAAAACAGGCTGGTAGCTGAAGTTACCAACTTCATCCTAAGTGTATTGAGTGAAATGATTTTTTATGAAGCTTAACATAAAAACAAACCTACTTTGCCCCCAAACTTGGTTATCTTTTTCTGCAATGCTGTAAGAAATCATACTGTGCTGCAAATGATATTGTTGCAGTAACATTTAATGTTGTTTATTGAAACTTGAAGTTTAAAAATTGAATTAGATTCACATTGTTCTGCTTTAGCAAACTTTATCTGGAATGTAATGCCAATAAAATTTCTACAAACACTCATTTATACTTTCTGATGTTTTAGTAGATAAGCCTAGACACACATTAATTTTAATTTAATATATGTGAAGTTCTTTGTCTCACTCTTTCCAAAACAAAATAATTTAAATATATTTAGGCCCAATGAAAAGCTACTTTTGAATGAACATTGCAACTGAGTTAAACACTATAAATATTAACCATATATTTATTTTGCACCCATTTTGAATCAAGTTCTGTGTCAAGTTATGCAAATATAATGATGTGCTAAGAAGATGAAGCATGCTGCCTAATATTACTGGAAATGATTAGTAATCAATAATTTGCCCTGAAGTCAGTCAAAATCCTACAAACTCTTTTACAATCTAGAATTTTTTAAATTCTATCTCACCATTGTCCTGCTCAAAGACTTCATATTTTAAAAGACTTTGCTAATAAATCAAACTATACATCTTAAGAAATAAAATTTCCTACTTAAAAATTAGCAAAATATATGCACTGCTGACAAATTTCCAATTTTATTAGCAAAACCATTTTCCCATAATGAATTAAAACTGATGAAACATTTTCTTGAGCAAATAAATATGCTTTAAGAATTTTGAGGGAGTTCCCGTCGTGGCGCAGTGGTTAATGAATCCGACTAGGAACCATGAGGTTGCGGGTTCGGTCCCTGCCCTTGCTCAGTGGGTTAAGGATCTGGCATTGCCGTGAGCTGTGGTGTAGGTTGCAGATGCGGCTCGGATCCCGCGTTGCTGTGGCTCTGAGGTAGGCCAGTGGCTACAGCTCCGATTAGACCCCTAGCCTGGGAACCTCCATATGCCACGGGAGTGGCCCAAAGAAATAGCAAAAAGACAAAAAAAAAAAAAAAAAGAATTTTGAAAGTGTTCATACATTCTGGGGAAACTCTCAGATTGGATCCTGAAATAACTAAGTGTTGCTTGAATGTTTCTAGGTTCTTTGTTGGAATGGCCTTTGGTATTATCAGTCAATGCACATAGAACTCTCAGAACTGCATTTTATTTATTTATTTATTTTTGTTGTTGTTGTTGTTGCTGCTGCTATTTCTTGGGCCGCTCCCGCGGCATATGGAGGTTCCCAGGCTAGGGGTCCAATCGGAGCTGTAGCCACCGGCCTATGCCAGAGCCACAGCAACGCGGGATCCGACCCGCGTCTGCAACCTACACCACAGCTCACGGCAACGCGGGATCGTTAACCCACTGAGCAAGGGCAGGGACCGAACCCACAACCTCATGGTTCCTAGTCGGATTTGTTAACCACTGCGCCACAACAGGAACTCCCAGAACTGAATTTTAAAATGTGTTTTCTCTTTTGCAAATTCCTTCATTCCATAGTCATCCCCCTGCTGGCTTCTCAAACACTACACATAGTCCAATATAAAGGGGTATTTTCACTTCCAATCCTTCATAACCCAGGTGCAGGGTTTGATAAAACTGACAACCCTAATCTCTTGCCTTGAATTTTATAGTCATTTTCTCCCATTTTTTCGTCTTCTTCCTTTGGTTCTTTGATTAATCTTATTCCTATTCCTTATACATAAATGATAATTTTTTCTCCTAGGAAAAGTATTTTTGATTAATTTCTGTTCACAACTCATACATTCGCCTTAGCAACTCTCATTTTCACTGATGACATCGTCAAACACCATTTACAATTCTGGAGGACTCCCAAATGTACATTTTCCATCCTTCTGGTTCCAGACCCATATCCCCCATTGCTTGCTGGAAACATTCATGTGGATATTGTAGGTCTTATCTATAGCTAAACTCCTACATTGAACTACTTTACCTCCTACAAACATATACAAACATGCATGTGGACAATCAAAACTTGTTTATCTTCTGTATTCTTAATCTTTCTACAGTGATTAGTATTAACTTGTCCTTGAGTCCTCATTATCCCTAATTTCCACACCCAATTTATCACAAAGTCCAGTCAGAACTTTCTTTTGTCTCTACGATTTCCTCTACTTCCTCTTAGTTTCTTATTCCTTCCTTTGTTGCACAAACACGTTTTGATCTCTATATTAGCTTGCAAGGACGGCTTTAACAAGTACCACAAACTGGGCTGTTTAAGCAATGGAAACTTACTGTCTTATAGTTCTGGAGCCTAGAACTCGGAAATCAAGGTGTCAGCAGAGTTAGTTCCTTCTGAGTCCTGTGATGGCTGTCTTCTCCATGTGTCCCCTTCCTCTGTATCTGTTACTGTGTCCAATTTTCCCCTCTTTATAAGGACACTAGTCATATTGGATTAGGCAATTCAATTGTCATCTGGCTTACCCTAATGACATCATTTAACTTGATTACTCTTGTAAAGTAACTTCCCCCAAATAAGATCATATTCTGAGGTATTGGAAGTTAGAACACATATGGTGGGGGGGGAGAGGTTACACAATTCAACACATAGCAAGCTCCTACTATGTGGCAGACACTGTTTTAGGCACTGAAGATACCATGCAGAGGGAAAGATTTCTTAACTTGTAGATCTTAAAATCTAGGGGTGAGAAACAGATGAGGAATTATCCTTCAACATAAACAAAATAATTTTAACTGGTGATAAGTGCTATGGATAAAAGATGATATTGTTACTTTATTTAGATTTTTATGATAACTTCCTACCTCTCTTTGTCACTCCCAACTCTGTCCATCCACTGCATGACTTTGCCTTTACAGTTCAGTAATAGCATTTAGAATTTTGTCCCACACATTATCTGTATACTCGTCTGTCTCTAAAATTAGTGAGCTCTGTGAGGGCTCATATCTATTCCTCCAACACATAGCATAAGGTCTGGCATTTTTATTAAGTGTTTGTTGAATAAATTCACCTTATAGTCACTATCCTGCCACAGGAAGCAAACTCAAATAGGAATAAATATCATAAAAGCATTACTCTTTAAGGAGTGATACTTTTTTGGCTTTCCCACTTTAAATAAAAGAATGGTTAATAAGGAGGTGTCTATGTAGTTTAGATGTCATACTGTAAACACAACCTAAAGGATTAATTAGTTCAGGGCTTTATGGTGATAAGAAAAAGATTAAACAGCACGGCTGGGCATTTGTCACAGCTGTGATGCAGGTTCAATCCCTGGCCTGAGAAATCTGCATGGTGCAGGTGCAGCCAAAAAATAAATAGATAAATAAATTGTATAGCTGAACTTGCTTTGTAGAATAAAAACAAGAGATGAGAGAGGAACGCTAGTTACCTGTAGAGTGACTTATTTTTAAATTAACATACTCTCAAATACTGATAGAATTGTCTATGGTTTTCCACATTAGGGATCGGTGGAAAACCCTTAGCCATACGTGGCTTAGTCAAACATTGTCTTTTCTACAGTTTAGGCCTAAATTTTCTTCTTGGGTAGGTCTGTTACTAATGATCATCTTTGGTATGTCATGCACAATTTGGCTCTGCTGTATAAAAACATTCTCAGACCTTGCTTATTTATTTACCTAAAGTCTACTCTTGATGGATGATTTATATCAATGGTATTTCTGAGCAGTCTTTCTTTCTTTCTAGTAAAAACAGTTAAGGCTTTTGATCAGGATGGGCTTTGGTATCTCTTTGCTTTCTCCTTTCACGATCCCTCCTTGATGATGACTGGGGTATAACTAGCCTCAGTGGAAAAATAACAAAAGGAACTTCTATATAAAAGTTAAGCTGAAAAAGACAACCCCACTGGAAAGAATATAAATTCCATGGTAATATCTACGTCTGCTTAAATTCTGTAGGGCCTCTTTGCGCAAGTGTTGCCTGGCCTTGTATAAGTGACAATATCTGCTGTTCTTCCCAATACTACTGAATGATAGAGGAGAAAACACTTGGCAAAGTGAAAAGTGTTAGGTAAGTGGAAATAGTAATACAACTATGATGACTTATTTAGGAGCAAATGGCTGATGTATAATGAACAAGTTTGAAGACAGAGCTTGACTTGAATTTCTGCCCTGAGAGACTGTGTTTCTTTGATTGCGTTGAGTTCATGCATTTTAAGAATAGAAGACAAGACATATATAAGCCTATGAGTGTTCCCACTCTCTACCACCATCTGCCAAATATATATATTTGCTGCACAACCAGAGGAAGGGGTAGCTTGAAGCCAGAGGAGATTTGCTGCACAGAAATTGGGGACACTAAGCTGAGAGTGAAAATTGTTATAATGGAGTGCAAATTAGAGGGGAATTGTGAGAGAGCAGAATAAAAAGTGTGTAACAAAAACCCCTGGAGGTTTGTAGGGTGATGTGTTATGATGTGGCTGCAGTTTTCAAAAGAAATGGGTCTTGGAAAAAAAGATATTTGACAAAATGTCTTTGTAAGCTAAAAATTGGATCCCTCTTAATGTTCCTTTAAAACCTGAAATAAATATTGGATTTCCTTTTTAATTATTTAAAAGCTGGATTTTCTCTCTTGAAATCTACTCCATCCATTGACTGGATAATGTAGAGGTCATTACTTAGGTTTCAGTTATAAATATGAAGGTAAATAAATAATAAGTCTTTTCCTAAGAATTTGGGTATACCGAGTCTGGCATTTGAATTTACCAGCTTCAACATTATGTTACATTACATTACTGAGCTCTAAGTGTTAGTAGTCAAAGTTTTGGACAATAATTGAAGTAAAATCAGAAATGTTGATCCTTGGATTCCAAGAGAAACTGGTATTTCCATCATTTGTCTTTAGCAAGAGCCACTATCAAGAAATGACTAAATGTAAATTTGGGGCTTTGGGAGAAACATTCCTGCTTCCAGGCTACTGGGGCGTCGTCTATTAAATTACTTCTCCAGCACTCAGACCTGAGATGCCAAATCTTTATAAATTTAGGATTCGAGTCAGAAGAAGAGTCCAACCTATTTTAGTTATTAGCCAAAATGGTGCAGAATGCCACCTGTGAAAATCAGCCTTCTTTCACTAGCTGCATCTGCAGGACCAATTTCTAAAGGTTAAGAAATCCTCCAATCTCTTTTTTAGTTAAGGTAATGTAAATTGCTTATCTGTCAGCATAGTGTAAACAGAAGAGTGCTGAAGAGACTTCATCCTTTTATCACTTTCCTTTTATACTTTTGGAAGACTCTAAATCTCACCATTACTCCCCCTTTTTTGGTGACAACCAATTTTGGCCACTGATAAATAT